>NW_010364747.1:195942-220876 GCF_000414095.1 Morus notabilis | reverse complement strand
TTTTGATAGGTGATAAAAGCAATATGCATCGGAGAATACCATATTCAGGGGGAGTATAACTCGTGGAGATTCAGGGGGAGCGATTTGCAGGAAGGTGTTGCTCATTTTCTAAAATTTTTGCCTTATTTTTGTCAAAAAGGGGGAGTAAGTAGTCTGGAAACTTGATTTGTACAAAAAATATTGTGTTTTAGTTGCTATTATTAGTTTTGCCAAAACAATGCCAAAGGGGGAGATTGTTGGGATTTGTTTCCCAATTTGTGTATTGATTGTAATCGGATTTGATTGACATTATTTTGGGAATGCTTTGCTGGGATGATTACATTTGGAAATATCTATGTAGCTGGCAAGTTTCTTTTGACAAGTTTCAAAAAATCCAGAAATTTGTTTTAGTTTCTATTTTTCTAAGTCAACCATTGATCCAAAGATGGAAAATTGATTTGATTGATTCTTGATTGAGATTTCATAGCTGGATGATCTTCCTATGTTGCCTAAGAACGTGTCCAGGTTCGTTTATCAATTTTGGGAAGATTTCAGAATTAAAGAAGATTGATTCGTCTGGTTTTGAGAAAATTGGCCGTAACAGCTATGTTGCAGTGTTGTTGCAACAAGATCTGCAACAGATGTGGTTCAGCGAATTAATTGAAGATGTGTCAAGCTATTCACAGCTTGCTTATTTATTGAAAGTGTTCCTTAAGTCTTGGTACGCCTCTTGATGAGTTTTTACTGGGTTGTGAGACAGGGGTGAGCACTTGTATTGAGTGAGATGATTTGAGTGTTTTTCGGGAGAAAAACTTTGTTGGAGGGATTCCAATGTTAAAAAGTCGAGGGGATCTTGTTGTTCAAGTCCATTGGGAAATTGCAAGTTCATAGGCGTCTTCTTAGAGAGGGAGTCTCGGGTAGATTAAGTCCAATTGAATTGTAAAAGGGTTCTTAGTAGATTGTTCATCATCTGGGCGTGGCCCCGCGGAGTAGGGTTACCGAACCGCGATACCATTTCTCTCGTGTTCTTTTATTTTATGTCTCTACATTATTCATATTATCTTATAAATTATTAAAAGACTAAAACCGATACTAGCAATGTAGTACTATAAACTTTTTACAACACCTAATCTTTAAAATGATGACTTTTAACACAATTAAAACTCCTGTGTGTGGAAAGAATTGGTCACAAGGATCAAGCCAAAATAAGGAATAAGTTTATTTCCTTAAAAAAGTTACTTTTTTTTGTTCTTCTATTTCTCATTCAAAGACTTATACACTGATCGTTCTTGGAGAGTTTGAGGCCCCGTTCACTTTGTTGATTCGAGTTTTGTTACAGTAAAAAGCTCTCAGAAACAGTCACATCTAACTTTTTTGCTACAGTAAAAAGCTCTCACATAAAATCACATCTCAACTCGAATTAAAAACTCGAATCAGTGAACTAAACGGGCCCTGAGTATTGTAATTCTTCATCAATAAGTTGGATAGTTGTAACGAATTTCCCCAAAGACGTAGATCATTTAAGATTGAACTCGTAAAACACTTGTGTTCAGAATGTGCGCGTGAGTTTCTGAGTTTGCTTATTTACAAATTCTTGGGTCTCTAGAAATTAGAGAGGCTATTAAAATAGGAGAGGTTTAAATGATCATTATTATATTTAGTATCGTTATATTCATTATTGACAAAAATTTTGATGAGTCACAAACAAAAAAAAAATAATGTTTAAATTTATTCTAGATCTGAAGCGAGGATGAAACCGGCCAAATCCTTATTATTTTATTCATCATTGACGGATATTTAAATAAGTTATGAAAATAGTTTAAATTCATTTCAAATTTACCTAAATTTAATCATATTAGAAGATAAACCAAATTTCAAGTTTAAATTCTATTCATCATTGACGTATATATTCTCTTAAAGAGAAATTAGATTGGCTGGCTGATTTGAGCCACCCACTTTAAATAATGACTAAAAATAAAATATTCTAGTGATTGAGGCCCTGCTCGTCTCGTTCATTCAAGTTGAAAATTTAAGTTAAAAAGTGAATTTATGTGAGAGTTATAATTCGAACTATCAAAAACGAATGAGGCCTGAATTCCAATCTCACTTTTTCTGGCTTCTCCACATGATATAAGAAGAGCATACATGGATGGACGCTATGAACGCTTCAATTATTGTAACTAATAATTTTTTTTTTTTTTAAAAAGAAACCAGAAGGCTTTGGGTAATGAGCATGTCTAAGTGAAACCACTGCTTAGTTTGTTTTCTACTTTTTTGTTTTGTTTTCTTTGCTGATATAAACTAGTACTTTTTTTTTTCCACTTTTTTGTTTTGTTTTCTTTGCTGATATAAACTAGTACTTTTTTTTTTTTTCCCCCCTTTACACCGTTCAAGTTTTATCTTCTTAAAAGCTCTTTGAAAAGAAAACGGCCATTCATTTAATTTTGAAAAAGTTGAGACATTCGTCAAATAAAGTAGTTCAACAAGGGCTATTTATGCTCATATCCCTTCTCTTAATTTAATTTTGGTTATACGCTTAGCATAATTTATTTTGTCTAGAAAAGGAAAGGAAGTTATGCTATAAGTAGACATGAATGATAAATTGGTAACTATGACCGAAATCAAATTACTTGAAACGTTAACTACATGTCAATAAAGCAAAGAGATTTAAGTGATTTAACAAAAATCAATGTTCATATACATAATATGCGACAGTAAAAAGCTAAAATCCCATACAAAACGACTTTCTAATTAACACCAACTTTCCATTTTTCCTCACAAAGTCACAACTCAATCATGGTCAAATCTCCGTCTCTCCCACCCCGACGACTATCCCCATAATCATCAAAAACGACGTCATCACTCACACTATTACTTGCCTTACCCCTCCCCTTGTAACTCCAAGCCACCAAAACATATACCACGAAATTAACCCCATTAATTAAGGTCAAAATCCAATAAAAATAATCAAGCTTACTCTTGTTAAGATCATTCCTCAACCACCCTCTCTCCTCCCCACCAGTGAAACGCCCAATGATCTTCACAATCGCCGTGCTCAGCCAGCTCCCGATTCCGATCTCGCTCAAGAACATCGCGCTGCTGATGCTCCTCGTGCCGTCGGTCGCTTCGTCGTAGAAGAACTCCAACTGTCCGACGTACGTGAACACCTCGGCGCTTCCGATGAGGAAGAACTGGGGGCCCAGCCAGAACACGCTGACGGCCGGCAGCGTCGGGTCGTCGCGGCGTTTTCTCTCGACGATTGCGGCGGAGGTGGTGGCGAAGATGGAGACGAAGAGGCCGACGCCCATGCGCTGCAGCGAGGTGATGCCGCGGTGGTGGCCAGTGCGGCGGCGGAGGGTGGGAATTATGAACTTCTCGTATAGGGGGACGAGGACGAGGGCGTTGACCGCACCGAAGATCGGCGCAGAGCCCGAGGGGATCTGTAAGTTCGGGCCGAGGTTGCGGTCCATGATGGAGGCTTGGCTGACGAAGAAGGTTGAGAATTGCGCGAAAGAGATGGAGAGGGCCACCGTGGAGGCCCATACTGGGAGGATTCTGATGAAGAATTTGAGCTCTTCTACTTGGGTCACTGTGCAGAGCCTCCAACGGTTTGTTTTGTCGCATAGTGGGTCTGTTATAACGGCTGCTTTGTCCAGAAACCTTAATTTGACGTTATAACAAACAGATTATCAGGAAAAATGCTGTTATTATGCATAATTTGACTTGAAATGAGCATGCAACAAAAGTAAAACTACGAAAAAAATTAGCGTGCATTCCTAATTAATGTTTAATGTCCCAATAACAAACTGCAGGTTTTAAAAGAAATAGTACCAAAGAAATATTTGTATGATAATTGTTTTTGTTTATCAGGCACGTGGGCAGTGATGAAGAAGTATTTATTTTCACATGGATATCCTATATAATTTATATATTGGAGAACATAGTTGCTACATATGAGCACGACAACAAGAATGGTGAATAAAACTACGAAATAAATTTAATTAGCATGTTACAAAAAACCATTTTATTTTGTCCTGTTTTTACTTTTTAAAGACGTTCAGTGTATTCAGTAAAAAGATTCTCTTTTTAAATACGTTCAGCGTATTCAGTAAAAAGATTCTTTTTTCCTTCCCCCCCTTCTTGTAAGACGTCTTTCTCTAGGACTGTAGTACTACTGTTATATAACAGTTCGAAAGGAGATCATGAACAAGCTTTTCTGGCTTTCTTTACCTTCTTTTTGAATTCCAATTAATTAATGATCAAACCTGAAGAGGTGTGATTCGGAACAGTTGACACTAATAATCATTATTAGGATAGACGCACTTTTGTGAATAGTTCTTAAAAGAGTTATGTAATTGTCAGTCATTTTAGAATCTTTTTTACCTTACTTTTTGACAAAGGAAACAGGGGAGATCTCTTTATCATTTTTTCCTTTATATTCCAGAAAAGAAAATGTAAAAAAATTGAAGGGTATATTTGAACCTACAGTATCTGATCCCATCTAATGATATTAATGCCCATAAATATCCAAATTAACCCAAATCAGAATTGAGAAACAAACCCAGCTAAAGGCGAAAATATTCCTAGAGTTTTATTACCCACCTATATTGTGATGTGTGAGTTAACTTTCGAGCTCCAATGATATCAGACTCTTTAGTCCTGACCTCGTAAAGATCATCTTGACGGTTGACATCTACCCCTCTAAAATGGTTCCTTAGAGCAGCCACAAAGACCTGAAGAAACCTGGTAAATGGGCTTCCCATGGGCTTTTGATAGCGATAGTAGGGAACACCAACAACAATGATGATGATGGACAAGATAATGGCCCCAGCCGGAATTCCAAAGCCCAATTCCCACCCAAACTTGTCCTGTACGTAAACCAGGACTGTTATGGCTAATAGTGCACCCATGTTTATTGCGAAGAAGAACCAGTTGAAGAAGGCGTATTTTTTCAGGGCTTCCTTCTCGTCAGCCTCGTCGAATTGGTCGGCGCCAAACGAGGAAACGCAGGGCTTAATTCCACCAGTACCAAGGGCAATCAGAGACAAAGCCGCGTAAAGGAAAACAGATTGGCCGTCCGTTGCCTTTGTGCATGGTTTGGCCTTGCATGGAGGTGGACGTAGCCTATCTATGGAGGCTGAAAGTGTCAACATCACCATTCCCTGCCATGCATATTGATGAGAATTTCATAATTATATAGATATATATATATATATATATCTAGGATAACTTAGACGTCACATATTTCAAGACATAAATTTGTGGAGCTAGCTACTCTAATTTTATTTTTTCTAGCTAATTACCACAGCATAAATGCAAGAGAAGGTCACAATGGTCTTGAATCGACCCAAGTAAGCGTCGGCCAGGAAAGCTCCAAGGATTGTGAGAACATATGCAGCTCCGATCCAATCGGTGACGATGGTGACGGAATTTGGAAGCGATTTTTGCATTTCTAAAACCAAGTAAGCGACCATGTTTACGCCAATCGCGAAAAAGGCTAACCTCTCCGCTACTTCATTCACTGCCAAATTAATAAGCACATTAGTTTGTTAAATCAATGAAAACAAAAATTAATTCGTATATTGATGAACGAGCATTTCACATCAACATTTCTAATTAAGCTAATTACCTATGATGAAGGGAGAGGCTTTCCATCCTCCAGTCGTTTGCTTTGATGCTATTCTCCCTCGGAAGTCAACGCATCCATTGCTTACCAAATTGCTTATTTGCTGCCAAAAAAAAAAAAAAAAAATCATAATTGGTTGAAACATATATATACACATAATACATGTAGTAGCACTGGAAAAATGTTACGACGTGGTATTAAACGTAGTAAAGCGAAATGCCATTACCTCCTTATTTTGGTCGACGAAATATTCAAACTTTTCCAAAGAGGGCTGGTAAAAGGACTTATCATATGGGTCGCTAGTTTTCTCCATAGAGGATCTAGTGCTGGGTTAATTTTTCAGCGGTACGGCCTTTATGTTTTCTGCGATCAAGAAGCTCTGATTATGTAATCCAAGTATGTACGAGAGTGGGATTTCATATAAGATTACTGTTATTATTTGTTGCTCTGAAATCATATAAAATTAATTAGCTCAGTTTGACCTTGATGTGTTTGTCCAAATGCAAGTTTCGGCCAAGCATTTGGTCGTCTCTGCGCGTATTTTGGGCTAATTTGGCCAAATATGGATGTTTTGTGATGGGACGGCAGATTATAAAGAGATTTTGATATCCTGTATTGTGGGGGTTCATCCAAATTACATTTCCATCGCAAATAAAAATTGTGGCAATTAATTAGCTACCGGGCGAGTATTACGATGGTAGAATTGTGTTCCTAAGACTCTAGACCAAAAGATTCTATTCAAAGTGCCGTCCGTCCAAGTACAAGTCAAAGTGCGTCTCTTCAGCTGTTGAGAAGAACTTTTGGTTCAATAACTATGGGTATCTATCCAAGTAATTACATAAAACGTCTATTACGAAATTTTTAAATTTAGAAATGTCTACTGTTATACAATATTATAAAAATATCTATTTGTTATAAATATAGGACTTATTATACCTATTATACCCTTTTCATATATTTTGAGCACTTTTTTTTTTTACATAATTAAGTGGATATCTTGATTCATTTTATTTTCCAGTTTCTTTTTTAGTTGACATTGCCTTTTTTTTTTTTTTTTTTTTTTTTGTTGAGGTGATAATTAATACGATATTTTTGTGATTAAATGACTTATTGAGTTGACTGACTGACTTCATTTTCCCTTCCATATTTATATTTTGAATTTTAGTTTAAAACTCAATTATGCTCAACGTTTCAGTTCTACTCCATATTCACTCATTTTACCTTCCTATTTGCTTGGTTTTTCTTTCCACCAGGTTTGCTTGTCCCTTTTTTTCGTTTCCTGCAAGTTGATTCTTCTTTTTCTTTTTGTTCTATATAGATGTACTTTTTAAGTTCATGGACGATTTAAATTTTTAGTTGAGGTCTGCTTTATTGTCTTCTTTCTCCTTCATTCTCTTTTTTGTTTGTTTGTGTTTAATTAGGTGGGTGTATTCTCTGTTATTTGCTTTAATGTTTCTATTATGTTTTTAATGTTTTGTTTTTTCATTTTTTCGATTTTTTTTTAAACTTGCTCATTTTCATTGTTTAATTATATTATCATTACAACAAGGAAAATGAATTCATTATTTTCGTAATGACATTATGATTATTATATAAATCGTCATTCTTTACATTATTGTTTTTATTATGTATATAAATTTTATATTCTTTTTCACAATTTATTATCATTTTACATCTTGTTTATATTATTTTATTTATTCTGCTTCATTATGTAATTATCATTCAAATAGTGAATGTGTGAATTAATAAAATTGAGCTTTATTTTCTCCCTTAGAAATATGATAGTTGCTATTTCAAAATAATGAAATTGATCTTATTTTATCCCTTACAATCATGAAATGTCTTTCTTTATGTGTTTATATATATATATATATCGTGTATTCGTGTTGTTTCAAATTTTTTTACAAACTTTTATATTTAATCCGTTTCATTATGATATCTCTATTAAAATAATGAAATGCTTATTATTGAGTACATTTTCATGTTTCTAATGTATTATAAGTTATATTTCATAATGATATTATCATTATGTTAATGAAAATATATACTCATTTGTACATTATGGTGTTTCTTCGGTATTATATTCATTTTAATAATGAAGATTAATATACCACATTTTTCATCTTTCATACTTTAAGAACTCGCTAGATGATTGCTATTTCGTTATAAATTATTATATTCATTATTGTTTGTAATGATATTGTCATTATAGTAATGAAAAATCTTTCTTTATGAGTTCGTGCCTCATGTATTGTTGTCATTTCAGATTTCTTGTGAACTTTTATCATTAGTCTGTTTTATAATGACGTCTCTGTTAAAATAATGAAAATGCTTATTCTTGATACATTCATGTTTATTATGTTTGACAAATTCTATTTCATAATGATATTATCGTTATCTTAATGAAAATACATATTCATTTATATATGGTAGAGGGAGTTGTGGAAGGACGTCGTTTTATGGAGTTGGTGAATTTATTTTTTTTAATTAAATAGTTGTGTTCAAATGGAACGCATTTTTCTAATATTTTTGAAGAAAATGATGTGATGCTTTTATTATTTTTTAAAGAAATTTTATCTTTATTTAAATAGACATCTTTGTAATATTCAAGTTTCATTTGACTTTCGTATTCACATTAATCAAATTATGATTTTATTTTGAAGACTTTTCTATTTTGATGTTTTATTATTTTTTTTCCTTTTCTCTCATATAAGAATATAAACGTCTTTATATGCTAGTGGATAGTTTTCTAAATAAATAAATAAGTATATATTTTTAGATTTAGATGCTCAAAATAGACGTTTAGGTAGATAACCCGTATCTATCATATGGGCGTAAAGGTCTTGGACCGAAAAGGACTATGTTCCTTGGGCCTATGGATCGTAGCCCAAAAGAACTGAATGGTCGGAGTAACGGAAGCGATCTGTTTGGGTCATTACTCGTAAACGCATGTAAGCATTTTCTTTACGACAAAAAAAAAAAAAAAAAAAGTTATTACGGAAAACCGTTGTAAACTTTTTTTTTAACAAAAAAAAAAAAAAAAAAAAAAAAAAAAGAAAACAAAAAAAAGAAAGAATAAATAAAGTTGTGTCTCTTTTTCCGCTAGGTAAATTGAAGAGTGGGAATTAAAATTTTATTGAGGAAAAGCAGTATGTGTAGCTCCGTTTATATTAACTACTAACGAGTAAGGATGGACTAAACAAGTCTTTTCTTATTGGGTTTCGACACTTATATATTTATTTTTGTGCTTTATTCGTCTTCACTGGTGGATCTAATAAATGTCTGGTGTCAAATTCCTTTGTAAGTTGTGGTTGTTAGTCTTTAATTATAAGCACATATTTTAACCACCATACTCATAAATCCCAAAGAACTATCATGCTAAATTACCAAGAAAAGTAGAGGAAGTGTACCTGACTCCATAATAGCAACAATTGACACTACTGCGGAATTACTACGACGATTGACTAACGAGTTATTGTCTTCCTCAGTTAAATCTCCAGAGTCCTGAATGAGGTGCATTCTCTCTAGATGGGAAAGAGGAAAAATGACTAAATGATTTGCCGTATTGTGGACCATAACCTATAAGTCCTTATATACTTATCCCATTAGGCTCCTATTAAACCTTATTGTGAAAAACTCAAGAAAATCCTAAAGTAGAAATTTTAATTGTAAAATTTAACGTAAGATTTTTCTTGTGAAACTTATATTTACTACCTTTATAATGGGTTGTAAACTTCCATATGAGATGGTATATGTATTGAGACGATTATGTAATTTTTATTAAATAATCATTATTATGATTAATTATGATCAAGTTCTGTTAGAAGTTATGAATTAACATGAATTTTGATGATTAAAAAATTTCTTGTTGACTTTCTTTAAGGATCTAAATAAGGGTCCAATAAGAAAAGAATATGGGAAATTCAAGTCATACAACTTAACTGAAATTCAGACGTTAAGTATAAAATTTTTGTCATATGGATATTGTTTGATGATTGTTTAAATTATTTCATGAATATTTAAACCCAGTATCAATGATTGCTACTATCATGTTCGTGAAAAAATATATAAATGAGGCGATGATGTATTGGTCAAACAATAATGCCCATTTTCATGAATGAGTCACATTAGACTCTTCGGTGACTTAATAGGAAGTCAACCTCAATAGAATTTTTCAATAGCAGTTCTTTAGTGCAAGAAATCCTTGAGAGGATTAACACCTTACGATGTATGATCTTTCTTCCAAATAAGTGTGTTAAAATACCTTGGAATTATGCCCATTTCTATTTTAAGAAGAAATTGTTTTACAATTGGCTTAATTAAGTGAGTTTAGTTAGAATACATGATTAGGAAGATATTTAGATCAATGGACCATTATAGACAAGGTTTAGAATCAAGGGTCTAGATTAGGTCTAATATTTAAGTTTGACCAATGGTGTCGATTAAGTCTTACAAGATCAAACAATTGATATTAAAGATGATTTTGATGAGATGGTGTAGGATATGATTTGATTAGATCAACCGTGGAGATTTATTAGAGAATGAATGGATGGTTGAGATTCAATAGAAGGAAACATATTGACCAAAATTTTAAAAGATAGATAAATGGAGTATGCATGGCTTTCATGCAACCTTAGACAAGGTTTATGTATGGTCTTAAAGGAGAAGAGATGTCACTTTCAAAGTATATAAAGCATGCTATATGAGACAAACTTTGCACTAACCAATCAAGTAGCTAATTTTTACTCTCTCCCTCTCTCTTCTTTGATTCCTCGCGTTCCCCCTTTCTTTTTTCCCTCTCTATAGCTGAGGTCTCGGCTCATTTAGAGACAAAAATTTGTTCCAAATGTGTCCTCCCATGACCCCTCCTTTATAAGGAAAAAGATGGAACCAAAAACTCTACTTCCTTCACTCATTTTTCTCTCGCACTCTCACTCTTGTAAGCTAGAAAACTCTCCTCAAATTTCTCATTTGCACCCAAGCCTCTTCACAGCCCAATCTCTCTTGATTCTCCCCCAAATCTCTAAAACACCACTTCTAAGAAGCTTGGATGGAGAAGTCTACAAACTAAAGATGTTAGCAAGGTAAATGTTTAAGATTCTAGTCTTATAGTTGATTTTCTTCTCTTTATTTGGGTATAAACTAACTAGAGTTTGTTTAAAGGAGATCAAGAAGGTTTGGAGCGTAAAAGGAAAGGAGAACCCCAACCTAGAGAAGGAAGAGGTATAGATCTAAACAAGAAACCCTAGATCTAGTTGTACTTGAGGATATGTCTTATAGAAATATGATTTTCGTCTAAGTCTTGAAAATAGAATAAAAATATATTTTTATGGCATGAAAATAGAGAGAATGAATCACAAACTAGGCTTTTGAATCACTTGATTTGAGTTTAAAATTTTAGAGTTATGGTTTGTTCAAGATTAGTGTCCTGCACAGTGATCACTGTGACCAGTCAGGATAACGTCTATATTTAGACGTGTTAGGAGTAAACTCTGGGCACGATATTTTAAGCCTAAATAGAAGGCATCATAAGCTTTCTACTGATATATCATGTACCCTGATACAAATTTTGTACAATTTATTATGAATTTTCGAAGGCAGGTTACCGAATCAGAAAATTGGTGCACAGACCCGAGACTAAGTTATCCAATTGGATGAGTTAGGAGTTGAATCTGGTAAAACTATTTTAATGGCAGTTGATACGACATATAAGGACACTTGTGTTAAAATTTGAGAATAAATGGAGTAGAAACGAACCCAGAAACATGATTTAGAAACATGAACCGAAAAACTAGAAAAAAAAAATGGAGAGTCCAAAGTGCTAAGTTGCATTTTCTGCAATTATTAATATTTAGGGGTTGTTTAGGATGTTATTCCACTGCCTCAAATGAGAGAAAACTAAAGGATTAAACTCCTTATAAGTTAATTATCCGGTAAGAGGTCTAAACTATAAAAGTTGTAATTCGAGACCATTTCACAAATTAACAAACCTTAAGTGAAATAGAGGTTAAGGTTCTGTGTGAAAATGCTTCTTAAACCCAAATAATATGTTTTGAGTGAGTAAATGACTTAAATTGGAGTCTGAAACCCAATAAGCCTGTACAGGGGCAAAAGTGTCCATTTTACTACTGTTAAAGGATAAAAGGTAATTTTATCATACCCACAATATCTCTACGACTTAGATCTATATAATAGTTGATTATAATATTAAATTTAAACTTAGAGAGAGTTTGGGTCCAAGCAAAATTTAGAATTGGGCCTCTAAAGGCCTAAATTGATAAAGTTCACTTAGTGTAGAAATGGAGAAAGAGGGAAATAGGCCAAGACTTGAGATGAATTAAAATTAATAGGCCAATAGTTTACATAAGTTAATAAATAGGTCAAATTACTGTTTTCGTCATAACTTATATGGTTATGAACCATAACTTGACAAGTTATTGTCCATAACTTATGTGGTTATGAACCATAACTTGACAAATTATGGCCTATTAATTTCTATAACTAAAAATTAGCCTATATACTTTCTTAAGATTTTCATATTGGCATATTTCTTACTATTTCTAGTGTAGAAATGACCATTCCGAAGCCTCAAAAATTGGGCCTAAGGCCCAACACTAATTCTAGAAAGGTCACAAGTTAAACAAGGGCCTTCATGGGCCCAAGGAACCCAAATCATATTTAGCGACTCTAGTGTCAACCCAAAAAGATGAACGATTTCTTAAAATCCACATCTATGATTAAGTAAATTAATTAATTTATTTTGTAAATAAATAAATAAATTAATGAATCAAGAAAATATTTTTCTAAACAAAAAAAGAAATCCGAAAACTATTTGAATTCACTTTAAATAATTATTAAATTAGGATTTACTTAATTATTTTATACAACTAATTGTTATTTTAAGAAAATGTTTTGTTTAAGTAATTATTAATTAATTATTCACTGACAATTAATTAATAACGATTTGAAATGATTGACTTTTAAATGCGTTAGTTATTAATTAATTTAATTATTCCCAATTAAATTTTTACTTAATTATATTTAATTAATAATAATTAAAGGTAATTTATATTTTAAGAACGTCAATTAGGAATTGATTGAGTATAATTAATTAATAATTAATCGTGGTTGTGTAATTATTTCTTTAATATTTTATTAAATCTAGAATTAATTAAATAGTTAAAAAGGTATAGATTAAGATGTTAGATTTACTAGAGCTAGATAAAAGGAATTAAGTGTCCTGGAATAACTGGTCTATGAGAGTCAATCTAGGACCTTATTCTAATGATGAGAGTATTGTGAATCAGGACAAATAATTGGCTAACGATAGACGAGGTCAGTTGGTTTGCGGACTAGTTACAAGCAAAATAAGTGAGTACAAACCTCACCTACAACATGAATGTGTTTTTAAACAGATATGTTCAAAAAATTGCCTTTTTGTATTGTGCAAATTCTCTATAGTATTATAAAAATAGAGAGATCTTAATAAATTCGATATATTTTATTAATGAAGACTTTCGTCTTTAAATAGGCTACAATAAAGATAATAATCCCAAAAGATAAGAAACTAATATGCTAATCCTAATCCTAAATAAAACACATCTATTCTATCAGAAAATAAGATTGACGTTATCCAAAGTTTAACTAAACCTAATAGGATTTGAATTTCTTCCACACTCCCCCTCAAGCTTGGCTGTAGATGTTGATGAGGTCAAGCTTGCCTACAAGTACCTCAAGGGTTTGTTCGGATAGCCCTTTTGTGAGTAGATCAGCTAGTTGATGAGATGTAGGCACGTATTCAATTCTGATAACGTCTTCATCAAGTTTTTCTTTAATAAAATGTCAATCTACTTCCACATGTTTAGTCCTATCATGATGAACAAGATTATGAGCTATACTGATAGTTGACTTTTTATCACAGTAAAGCCGCATAGGTTCTTCAAAGTCAATTTTCAACTCTTTCATCACTCTTCTTATCCAAACGAGTTCACAAACTCCATGAGCCATAGTTCTATACTCAGCTTCTACACTGCTTCTAGCAACAACTGATTGTTTTTTACTGCGCCAAGTCACCAGATTCCCTTACAATAAGGTACAATATCCAGATGTTGATTTTTGATCATCAATGGATCCAGCCCAATCTGCATCAGTGAATGCTTTCACTATTCGATCATCAGTTTTTGCAAAAAATAAGCCTTTTCCAGGTGTTTGCTTCAAGTATCTCAAGATTCTATACACTGCATCAAGATGTCCTTGACACGGTGCGTGCATATATTGACTTACTAAACTCACTGCAAAGGCAATATCAGGTCTCGTATGTGAAAGGTAGATGAGTTTTCCAACAAGACGTTGATAATTTCCCTTGTCGACTGGTGCAAAACAAAAGTGACAACAAGACAAGAAGAATGAGCTAAAACAGAAAAAGCTAATGCATACTTTGTGGATGAATTCTCAAGAGATTTTTGTGTCCTTACTAAACGGGTTAGAAGTACAGCCTAAAGAAACACATGATTTCCAGCCAAGTGCTGATCGCAAATTCAAGAGATTGCTTCGTCTCTGCTTGGACCTTTCTTGTGTGTGTGTGAAAAACCAAGTGCCAAATCATCAATGTCACACTAGTTAGGACCATGTGCATGTGTTCTACATCAATTTCTTCTAATTATAAGTTCAAACCCTATAAGCTTGCTTTTCTCAACTCTCTCCACTAATTTAAATCAACACACCACTAAGAATCAATAGGACTTCATTAGGTTTGTAAATCTAGGCAAGGGTGAAGGTAGGATGGAAGGTGAAATTTTGGCTCAACTCATCTAAAGCACATAGCACTTTAGCACCTCGTAGACATACATAACATTCCCACGCAACTCCCCCAAACTCAAGTTTTATTTTCCCTTGTCCACCATATATGTTTTTATTTCTAAATACCCTTTTATTGTACTCTTCTATATTATTATTATTTTTTTAAAACTACCAAGAATTGCCAACTTGTCTTTTTACGCGAATGTCAACATTGGTAATGAAGTCACCCGGTTACTCAACGAGTTACAAATCAAGGCGCACTTGTCTTTTTTTTTATCATCAATGTCAACTTATCTTTTTTTGCACTTTATGTTATGGTGTCCTAATTTCTCCTTTTTTTGACCTAAGGGGTAGTTGCTAAGTTAGCACTTTATGCGCTTTCTCACTTAAGCCTTTCCTCTTCTCACACATCATAAGAAATGAGCTCATTGAGAGTCCATTTGCCCATTTAGGTGTTGTAACTTACTTTAAATTTGACCATATTGTGGATGAAGAAAATTCAAAACTAAATGCACGAGCTAGTCCTCAGACAGCTTTTAAATTTAGTGCCTTGAAACTTTGAAGCGAGATTAGACATTTCCATAATATACTACCTTATATTCCATTTTCCTTTTTACTTACAAGATTGCTCAAAAGCATACCTATTTCAGCCTTTTCATTTTATAGCAAAATGTTATCAATATCCTTAAGGAACTTCTTAGTACGTTACTCCTCAAACATAGTGCTCGTGAAGGTTTCCTTCAAGATCATTGAACTCATGCGATTAAAACGATCCCTCTTCTCTAAGTCCCTTTAAACCTGAAAAGAACTTTCAGCAGTGAGAGTAGGAGGGACGTTCAATCCGAAGCGCAAGGTCAAGATCTATGCAACTGAGAACAATCATAATGTTCTCTTTCCAATTCTTAAAGTTTGTGCCGTTAAACACAATAATAGACTTGATATTGGCATATATTCTACAAGCAGAAGTAAAAACTATACAGAGAATCAAAACAAAATAACAAGCTCACAATCTATATTAAATATGTCATAACATAAGCATAATCATTCAATAATTAAAATGCATACATGACATAATTAAACAATCCATATAATGGTGGGCCAAATCATAAGATACCTAATATTGACATCTAGTCTTTGGATGAAGACATCAACTTGTAAGTGGTACTCTCAACGCAGTAATTAAATACTGACAATTAATCTTGTCAAACAATAACCTTTCTTTGGACCGACTATTGTTCACATGGAAAACTTTATAATTGTCACGTATTTATTACCACATGTGTGTCTATAATTTGGCCAAACAATAACATTCCTTTAGGCCGGTCACAATTCGCATAAAATAACAAACACACAAAATCTTAATATTTAGTGTTTGGGCAAAAATATCCACAGTAAGTGCTACTTTTTGTATAGTAATAAAATATTGACAATTAGTACTGTCAAACAATAAACCTTTTTTTAGACTGACTTAATGCCCACATGGATAAATACTTGATAATCATCACATATTTAGTACCACAGATATGTCTATTATTTGGCCAAATAATAGTCTTCTTTTGAGCTGATCATTATTTGCATAAATAATAAGCATACACATCTTAATATTTCAAAATAATTTAACTTCTGCAATAGAGTTTACTTTGACAACATATTATTTCAATTAATCAATTTTAAAATATAAGATAAATAGTGCAAAAACTGGAGTAAAATAATAATTAAATATAAAAAACTAAAATTTTATTTTATTTAATCAAATATTTATTTTTTAATTAATTTTCACTTAATTCTTTAGTGGGTTAAAAGTACCCAAAACACCCCAAAAAAAACACCAAAATGGGCTTTAAATGCCCAAATTGCCACAAAATGGCATTTAAAAATGCCTCATTCGTGTCTCCAAAGAGCCGGCTAAGTCACATGCTCAATTGGGTATGTGTTCCTTGTCCGGCCCACATCTCTGGGCTGCAAAGCCTAGAGGGTTGCTAACTGCAACCAGAAGCTTCATGCGGCCAAACAGCCGCCACATCCAGATGCCGCAGCCGGACGGCCGCAGCTGTCCCGATTCGGCATGGCCTGACGGCCGCGACCAGAGAACACTGATGCTGGCGGGGCGGAGGCCGCCGCCGGCTAAATCCTTAATTTTTTTTTTGTGTTTCCTAAGGCGGCCAAACAACCGCCAATCTCTCATTGTCGCGGCCTGACAGTCGTGGCCGGATTCTGCTTCCGGCCATATCTCTTAAATCCTCAAAACATAATCTCAAAGAATTCCAAATAAACCGACGGCAAATTAAAACTTATGTGTGTATATATATTCTTCACTTAAGACCTTTACAAATGATTCAGAAAACCAAGGGAATCCATTGAGAAGCAAACCAAATATATACACTGAATATTCAATATATTGAAGATGCCGAAACAAAACGAACGGTAAACTAAAAGGCCAAACCGAATGATATATATAAACGAATTATATATAGTATCATATACCATTCATAGAGAATATCAATAAAGGAAGCAAAACCATATGGCCGAACAATATTGTACATGGCAAACTGTATATATGCATCAATTTCACACTATATATCAACGAGGAAAAAAGTTTCTGAAATCGATATCAACGGAACTGATATAAAAGGAGCAAAATTGATATATGGCCGAGAATAGGAAATTTTGATAAATATCTTTTAAAATGCATGAATTAAGATTTTTATGAGTTAAAGTATAAAATTATTGTTGCTTCACATCGTAATAGCTTAAGATTTTAGGATGAATTGGTAAACTAACATGATATCAGAGCGGGAAATCCTGAGTTGAAACCCCCGTAATTGCACTCTTTGTCCCCATTTAAATTGTCATCATGTATTGGGTCTTTAATATATCTCGGGCTTAAAATTTACGTGTTGGGCTTTCTAATTAATTTACCTACACGATTGCTTATTGTGCAGTCCACGCGTGAGGGAGAGTGTTAAAGTATAAAACTATTGTTGGCCCCCTCCTAACAGCTTAAGCTTTTATTTATTCTTAATTCATAACATTTTTAGTCAAATAATTACACTAATAAAAAGGGTATTTATTAAGAACAATAAGTAAATGTACAGACTTACGCACTAAAGGTAAATTTTCTATTTTTTTCTTACATATCACCAAAGAAAGCTATATGGCCGAAGCACTGTATGGCCAAAAACAACAAACGAAAAATTGGTGAAAAATCTCTTAATAATTTAACATAATGATCACTTTGATACAACTTATTAGTCTTTAATTATAAACATAGATTTTAACCACCATATTCATAAATTTAAAAAACCATCATGCTAAACTACTAAAAAAAATAGAAGAAACGTACATGAATCCATTATAGTAACAATCGACACTATTGTCAAATTAATACGATGATTGACTAACCGGTTATTATCTTTTTCAGTCAAATCTCCAAAGTTGACGTATTAGAAATCATAACATGTAAGCCCTTATATACTTATCTCATTAAACTCTCATTAAACTTTATCGAATAAGTATTGAGTATCTACTCAATTATCTCATATTCTCTTAGATGGAAAAATACAACAAATAACATATTTTATAATCAAATGTGCTTTTCCACATTTACCCTTTCGTTTAGGGTTTTCTTTTCTTTCTTCCTCACAGAAACCAAGCCAGCTGCCCTCTCTCTCTCCCTTTCTCTTCCCCTCTTCGACTCATCTCTCTCTCTTTCGCATCTCTCTCATCTACAAACCCTAGCCCTAATCTCAGCTGATGCCGCCGCGTCCTCCAAAGTAGTCGGCGGAGCATGAGTCGCGACAACAAATGTCCCGATAGTGTTCCGGTCTGAAGCGCACAGATCTCCGACGACCGAAGGTTTGCGATTCCGATCCGCCATTCCAGTCGGCTTCATGAGGCTATATTTCATGCAGCCTCCATCGCAATGTTGCTTGCAACAGCGAGGACGAAGCTCTGTCGCGCTTCTTCTCTCGCCTCCGTCACGAATCAGCTTCGGAGAAGATGAGCTGAGTTGTGAATCGACGTCAGAGAAGAAGACTTCACCAGGAAGTCGCAAAGCTGGTTCCTCGTCATCCTTTCAATTTCACCGTCATGGACTTCGCCGGGAAGCTGCGTTGTTGATTTTCATTTTTATTTTCTTTTGCCGTGGATGAGATTTGGTGGTTTGATAGTTTTATTTGTTTCCAGAGAAATGTCGTTGATGTTCATATTACCGATTTGAGTTTTTAATTTCACTTTTATTATAATTAAAAATTTTAATAAAAAGTCATATATAAATTTTTCTATTTTAAAACCTTTCATACAAATATTTTTAGAAAAATGTAATATTACGGGAAAAAAAATAAGTCCTAACCTCTATCTCACCCTAACATCTCTCTGACTCTCACCTATTTTTTTTTCCAGTCCAGCCTCTTCTTTCTCGTCTAGTCTGGCACTGCTCTTCCGTCGACCATGCCGTTATCGCCTACCATTCAACTACGTTGTTGGACTTTCCTTTAGAAAAAAAAAAAAGGGAACTACTGCAAATCGAGGGAGGAAAGAGAAAGAGCCGCCACCGTCGCCGCGCAAGCTCAACCTTATTGGGAGACCTTCTGTCACGAGCCCAGCAGCTGTCAATCCTTTAGGTTGTCACCGCTCAAATTCCTCTGTGGAAAACCTGAATATTCGTCGTCCAGATCTCTCCAAGCCTCCCGCTGGTTCAATACCAGACCGCCGCCGCCTCCCATCAACACAATATCCTCTCAAGGCTGCTACGCACTTGCACAAGTTGGTCACTTTCTTGGGCCAAGTACTATTGTTTGGAGTTTTTCGTATTCTGATCGTCAAAGTTTGATTGTTGGAGGTTTTCTTCTACAGATTGTTTTAAGTTTGATGTCTGATGGTTTGGATTCCAAACTGTATGTGGTTTAGAAATTGTCATTTTTTAATCTGTGTCTGGGTTTAGTTCTTTTAGTTTTTTTTTTTTTTTTTTTTTTCTAAATTAGTTTAGTTTAGTTTTTTTTTTAATTATTGGTCTGATAATTTTTTTCCAATCAATTTTATTGATTTGATCTACTGATGACAAAAGTAATTATCAAAATTGTGGCTTCTTAGCTGGTATTACTATGTCAATAGGGAGTTTCTCTTATGGATCATTTTTTATTGCTCCTAATGTTGTCTTCTTCACAACTTAATTATAAGGGAAATGGCACTACAAGAAATATCAGCATTAGTAGCTGACCAACAACGCTATTAGTCACTAGCAATAGCGTTTTGTGGAGCGCTAGGACATCGAACGCTATTAAAAATCGTCAGAAAACATAGCGTTCTAAGAGAGTGATTGAAAGCGCTATAGAATTGAGGTATTATAGCGTTTAAGACAAGTTATTTTCAACCTCTTACAGCTATTTAGCATGACTACGATACATATTAATAGCTTTTTTTCCTTGTCATGTTCATACTCTTGTAGCTTTTTAAAATTATTATTGATATCCTTTTAAATTCATTCAAATAGATGGTAATTCCGAGCAACATCTTATATCTAAATAGGAACATTCAAATTAAAACATAAAAACATTCAACTTATCAATTGTTCTCAATATCTACCAAGTTGGCAATAAAATTACATCCACAACATAATTCATACAATGTCTAAAACCTTAACATTCAAAACAAGTAAAGAAAACAGAGGAATAGCTGGAGATATCAAAATATTCAAAACGTCTAACTAAGTGAAATGGTGAAGTAAATCCTTCCATCTTGACAAAATACTTCAACAAAAAAGTCATCTCCACCGTCTAACGTATAAAAAAGTGATCCACTATCAAAACAATAATCAAACTCAACTAAAACTTCCACCATTTAACCTATAAATAAAGCAAGGACTAGTTACATCATTCACAACTACGTAGCCACATCCACATATGTTTTGCAGTGAGTTAGAGGAAACATGGCTTCAATGATGCACTAGGTAAAAATTTAATGTCAAACTTGTAAGACAGAGTATCTTATATGTATTGTTATGTAGATAGTTGGAGAAAGCATGAGTCTTCATTGCCTACACCCGAAGAGAAAAAAGTAGGCAATTCACAAGCAAAGTGAAATTCAGAAAACACAAACTCAAACAAAAAGGCCAGCATCTCCCGACCTTATATATCAAAACAGAATGCAAAGAAAAGAATTGGAAGTCCTAATATCTCTTGCACAAATCCGATAGCATAGTTAAGATTAATTGTCCTACAGGGCAAGTTAAATGGATTGGAAAGAAATATGAATGAAGATTCTAAAAATAGATATATACATACACATGTCTATGACTATGCATATTTTTATCTGTCATCTACATATAATATACATATATACATACACATGTCATTTGCATATAATATAAATTTGTGTGTATATTCTTCATAAAATTAAACAACAGAAAGGGACCATGAGTACCAGTTGAGCTATATATTCACCTTTTAATATACTAAGACTTACTGCAGCCTGCGGTTTAAGTGGGCAATGTCTCTCATAATGCCCCATCACAGAAAGATCCAGCTTCAACCTCATTTGGTAAATAAGGTTTCTGTCTAGGCAAGGAATCAGCTCCAAATGAGGATCATCACAAATTGTTAAGAAGTATATAAGAGTAGAAAAACTACCATGATCCAACAAATATAACATTTCAGGAACGAAGAAAATAATTTCAATAACCCCAACAAAGAACAACATGAATCATGACAATTGAAAGCTCATAAGTAAGAGTAACAAAAACTTAAAAAAAAAAAAAAAAAAAAAGACAATAGAAATCATGACAAAAAGAAAAACAATTTGTCATCAATTCAATCCACTTTTAAAAGTGACGTCCTAGATATTACACAATAATAGCCCATTTACCACCTCAAAAAAGAAAAACAAGCCATGCTCATCCCAGATCCTATATATATGCATTGTGAAATAGCTATCAATGAAAGCAGTAAAATAAATACCCACAGTCTGGTTTTGGTCCTCAAGGCCTTATGTTAAGCAGAAGGGATTTTGGTAACATATTCTGTCATTGCAACCAATAAACTCTTTTAGACCTTTTTTTGACTTACAACACTAAACTCTCTTAGACATTTTAACAAACACCTAGAAGATCATGCCAGCCAAATCCACACAAAACATACATGAATTGCTAATTTTATCCAAAACAAAATTAACTACTATCATCAGAAACAATGAGAAATCATTTTTCACCTTCTATCAAGTCCTCAAATTCCAAATGAAGCTCCCAACAAAGATGATAAGCATACAGAGAGAAAGAGTACCGACGATGAAGAAACTTCAAATATCCTCGGGGTTGTCGGCAACGAATTGACACAATCTAGAAGCTTAGCTAAAAAACTCTTTGAATCTGCATCATACAGCCTCAAGTCATAGTGAAGTAAGGAAATCTCTTCAAAGAAATGTTTGACAGAAGCTAAGAAAGGGCTAAATGGACGTGCTCACCGAACTTCGAAACTTTGGAATCAACAACCAATCGGCCGTGGCAGCGACGAGAATCGGCAGCGGCGACAACGACAGTGAGAATCGGAATCGGCGACAGCAATAATTGGAGTCCGCGACGGCAAGAATCAGCGGCGATTGCAATAAATCAACGGTTGAGGAAAGGGCTTTAACGAGATCTTCAACCAACGGTTTAACGAGAAAGAGAGATCTATAACGAGAGCGAGATCTAGAGCTAGAGAGAGAAGGAGCGAGAGAGAGATCTAGAGCATAGAGAGAAGTAAATTTTCTGTTTGGGAGGAGAGAAAATAAGAGCGAGAAAAATTTGGGATTCTGAAAATGCTAGAATGAAATAAGAAAGATGGCTGTATTTTGTGAATTTGAGGGGAAGAGCGGCGGGTCGAGTGGGGTTTTTTTTTTTTTTTTTTTTTTTTCCTTGGCCGGCTAAATGCCTCTTCACAAAGTGGGGAAGCATTTGTTCGTATGAGAATTTCAGTAGCAAGCGAAGCAGGAAAAAAAAAGGAGAATGGAGCGAGCGGGAATTTGAAAGTTCACAACCCGCCAAAATATTTTATGATTTTTTAATATATATATATACACACACACCGAAAATAACTTTTTAGAAACGCTATAAAATGTAATCAAAATAAGTTTTAATAGCGATTTTTTAAAAACGCTATAACTAAAAGCTATAAAAAAGCCCCTTTTGTTGTTGTAGTGTGGATATTGATCCTTATGAAAAACAATTGGAAGAAGAAGAGGAGGAGGAGGAGGAAGAAGAAGAAATAGAGCATTACACACATATTGAAACATCCAATGCTTGGACTACATGCATAAATAACTTGGCTAGGGAAATGTTTGATCAATGGCGAAAAAATCGCCATTGATATGGTTTATGCATGACATTGTTGTTGTGATTCTTAATAAATATGTATGACATTGTTGTTGTGATTTTTAATAAATATGTATGCCATTGTTGTTGTGATTCTTAATAAAAATATATTGATGTGTTGCTTTGTTTTATCTAATATTATTGGTTTTGTTATGGACTACTTGTTGATAATTTAATAATTTTATGGACTACTTATTATGTTGTATTTTATACTTTTTAAAATATTAGTGCTAATGTTATGGGCTAAATATTTTAAAAAATATTAGTGATAATTGTAATTCATTTAAAAAATATGTTTTTTTAATACATAACATTCTCATGCACAACTAAACACAGTAACGTATTATTCTTGAGAATCTAAGACAAGATTCATGTATAAAACAAACACAGTAATGTATTATTCTTGGAAATCATATTACCCCCTATCATTTTCTCAGGAATATGATTCCTACTGAGTTATGTGGTTTGGATAAATACGGTTACTAGTAAATATTTGAATCCAATAAATATTGTATTTACTAGTAAATACTTAATTAAAATATAAGTTTGAATCTGATTTTGTGATATGTGTTTGTGATTGTGTTTGCGATTGAGATTCGAGAATTTGTGGAATTTGTAGAATTTTTGTGAAATTTGGTTTTGTATTTGTTTTTTAAATCTGTTAAATATTGTATTTACCGGTAAATACTTTAGTAATTTTAATTTTAAATATGGTAAATATTGTATTTATCAGTAAATATTTTAGTAGTTACAAGTTTGCATCTGATAAATATTGTAATACCTTTAAATACTTCAGTAACTACAATTTTAATATGGTAAATATTGTATTTATATGTAAATACTTAGTAGTTATAGTTTAGAATCATACAGGGTTCAATGGCCGCCGGAGTCGATGGCAGGATCTTCAGTTAAATATGATATTTACTAGTAAATACAATGTTAAATTGTCGCTGGAGTCGGTGGTCAAATTTTGAGATAAATATGATATTTACTCGTAAATACAGTATTTACTGGTAAATACGATATTTATTACTAAATACAGTGTTAAACGGTCGCTGGAATCAGTGCCTGAATTTTCAGATAAATATGATATTTACTAGTAAATACAGTGTTGAACGATCACTGAAGTCGGTGGCCGAATTTTTAGGTTAATATGATATTTACTAGTAAATAAGATATTTCTTGGTAAATACGATATTTACCTGTAATTACAGCGTTAACCGGTCACCATAGTCGGTGGTTGGCTTTTCAGGTAAATATGGTATTATTAGTAAATACGATATTAAATGGCAAATACCAGTAAATATAATGTTAAACAGTCACTGAAAAACAGTCATCGGACGCCGAAAAACAGTCATAGGCTGTCAGAAAATGGTCTTCGGTCGTCAGAGTTAGCCGCCGGTCCCGGCCATAGTGGACTTAACTATAATCTATCTATTTTAAAAAATATGCTATAATTTACTATTTTTAAAAAAATATATCTTTAAGGGGGAGGAGTGAGGTGAAAATGGAGGTTTAAGAGTATTTTTAAGTATAATATTTAAAACTTAAAATATCAAATTATGTTTTAATTTACTATTTTTAAAAAATATGCTATAATTTATTAATCACTTTACTAATTATGTTATTTTCTTTATTATCTCTTATTAAAAATTTTATTAGACTCTCCTAATTAAACCACTTAATTAAACTCATTTATTAAATAGTACAATATAATTGTTGACCCCTTAATTAAATTTATTTATTAAATAGCACAATATAATTGTTAATTAAAATATGTGACCCACATTAATAATAGGAAATATAATTTTTATTTGTGTAATTTGTTAATTTATTGATGAAATTTCCGTTCAAAAAAAGTACATATTCGAATTTTTCAAAGTGAATATTCCGTGGGTACCTATGTAATATACCTTAATTGCATTGACAAATGGCTGAACGACTGTCCGTTGGCACCACGTGTCCACGTCGAAATACTCTGATTATCTTACTGTAGTTGGAATTAATGAAATCGTTTGGTTGGCACTGAGATCTATATTTGATCACGATAATATTCGTTCAAGGATTGCTTTTTTTTTTTTTTTTTTTCTGGAAAAGGGTTGTGATCTTGAGAAATCATTAGTCCATAGCCGAGATTGGCTTTTCTCTGTAAGTGTTGGTATACTGAGAATTCAGCAGGGAAGATT
>NW_010364747.1:188901-195828 GCF_000414095.1 Morus notabilis | reverse complement strand
CAGGAAAGATTGACTATAATTAGTAAGGATGGGAGAGAGGTGGGACTTCGAGTTTGACGCTATTTTGGCTGTTTCCTTCTTGGGATTGAGTTTATGGGCTGCACAAGTTTGCGAAGGTGGAATAACAAGCAGTTATGTTAGAAATGAAGATTTAGTTCATGATATGCCGTTGGATAGTGACGTTTTCCGTGTGCCTCCCGGTTATAATGCTCCTCAACAGGTGAATCTTCTTCTTCTTCTTGTATGACTTTCCCTTTTTATTTGTGTTTGTTCAATTGCCATAGTTGGTTCTGAGTTTTTATTATTATTACACAGAATTGTACTTTACTATTGAGTAATCCTTTTGTGAGTGTTGATTAATGAATATGTATTTTTGTTGAAAGGTTCATATTACGCAAGGAGATCATGTTGGAAAGGGTGTGATTGTGTCTTGGGTTACTCCAGATGAAGCTGGCTCGAGTACAGTGCTTTATTGGGCTGAAAATAGTGAGCTCAAGAATAGTGCTCAAGGCATTGTTCTTACTTACAAGTACTTCAATTACACGTCTGGGTACATCCATCACTGCACCATTAATGATTTGGAGGTGAGTACTTAGTAAAGGTCAAGTACTTGGAGTTTGAGTTCATTATTTTATTGGATTAATTTCATAAAATACCCTTGAACTATGTGGTCTGGTTCAGAATTCCAGGGCATGTTGAATTAGAGTACATAGGTCATGGACATTTATGAAACTAGCCTATTTTCCTTTTGAGTTCAACAGAATTTAAAGTATGTATAGTCTTGAAATGAGGCTAAGAAATTCTATTACACATTGCAGTTTGACACCAAGTACTACTATGAAGTTGGGATTGGGAATAGCACAAGAAAGTTTTGGTTTAGAACTCCTCCAAGTGTTGGCCCTGATGTTCCCTATACTTTTGGCTTGATAGGTAATCCTATTTCACATTTGTGATTTAGTTGTTTACTGAATGTGGATTTGAGTTAAGAGCTTGATCTTCACGTGAGATTGAAGAGACTACTTTGACTGCTCTTTTATTTTTTATTTTTTATTTTTCATCTTGTGTAGGGGATTTGGGTCAAACTCCTGATTCAAACAGAACGCTTACTCATTATGAGTTAAACCATGTAAAAGGACAGACATTATTGTTTGTAGGAGACCTCTCTTACGCAGATGCCTATCCGTTCCATGACAATACTAGGTGGGATACATGGGGAAGGTTTGTAGAGAGAAATGCTGCTTATCAACCTTGGATTTGGACAGCGGGGAATCATGAACTTGATTCTGCTCCTGAAATTGTACGGATTTCATGACTTCCATTTATTTTGTGGATCACTCACTGCCATTCATTTACAATGTTTGTGAATAAATTTAGCAACTGAGAATTTTCTTGCAGGGAGAGGGTAAACCATTTAAACCGTACAAAAGCCGCTTCCACGTACCTTACGGAGCTTCACAAAGTACATCTCCTCTTTGGTATTCCATCAAAAGAGCTTCGGCATACATCATAGTGTTGTCTTCTTATTCATCCTACGGTAATTACCTGTTTTTAGTGTTCTGTTGTCATTTTAGGCTGCTGCCGTGTAAAAGTACCTTGTATGACGTTTGAGTAAACAAATAGCTTTCATACAGGTGGGAGGTAATTGGAGTAATCACTTGATTATTCAGTTGAATTCACTGATAGATTAAAGGAGCTGTTACCAATGAAATTTATTGTTGCAAACTCCTAGAAGTTAATCTTTCTGTAAAAATGGATTCTTCCCAAAGCCAGTCTCACTTGTCTTTTAAATATCCATTTCTGTGTCATAAAATGGATTCTATTGATGCCTCCAATAATATGAGTGGAAAATTCTACTTTAGAGAAGTCCTAAATAACTTCAAAACAATATAGCCGCTTTTGTATGTGTGTGACGATGAAGATATATATATTAAAGCTGTGAATTTGTTGTAGGTAAATACACTCCTCAATCCAAATGGCTAGAGAAAGAGCTACCTAGAGTGAACAGGACAGAAACACCATGGCTAATCGTTCTCACGCACTGCCCACTATATAGCAGTTACATACATCATTACATGGAAGGTGAATCCATGAGAGTGATGTATGAACCGTTTTTTGTGGAGTACAAAGTTGATGTTGTCTTTGCCGGTCACGTTCACGCATATGAACGATCTGTAAGTCCTTTTAGCATCTATGGAATGTCCTCAAATCTTCCTTATTCAACTTTTACAATACAATTTTATAAATTGGCGTCACAGGAACGTATATCAAACATAGCATACAACATTGTCAACGGAATTTGCACTCCCATAAGGGACCCATCTGCCCCAGTTTATATCACAATTGGAGATGGAGGAAATCTGGAAGGACTAGTAACCGAGTATGTCCTACTAATATTGTTTTTCTCTCTCCGATACAAACTACTAATATTGTTATATTATTATTGCTTCTTTTATATTGGGTATAAAGTGCAAAGAGTAAAATAAACTTGAGTTGCACATCATTTAGATACACAAATAAACACTAATGTATAAAGACATTGGTTCATTCCACTTAACATATTGACTTTTAATATATTAGTCCAAACTCTGTTTTGGCGTGATGCAGGATGACACAGCCACAGCCAAGCTACTCTGCTTACAGAGAAGCTAGTTTTGGTCATGGGATTTTCGATATAAAGAACAGAACTCATGCCTTCTTCGGTTGGCACCGGAATCAAGATGAATACGCAGTTGAAGCTGATTCTTTATGGCTGCATAACAGATACTGGAAACCCGCATATGAAGAATCATCACTATCTGTATCATGAAAACAAGAGTTATTAGTTTTCTATCGTTATCACTTTCTTTGGTTATAATCTTATCTTAAACTTTAAAGGGAACATATTGGTAAATTGATTAGTAAATTATAACATATTTTTAAAAAATAGTAAATTATAGCATAATTTGATATTTTAAGTTTTAAATATTATTAAAAATTCAAAAATACTTCTAAATCTCCTCCTCCACTTCATTCATCCCTAATAAACATCTTTTTTTTTTATAAAAATAATAAATTATAACATTTTTTTTTTTAAAAATAGATAGATTTTAGTCAAGCCCACCATGGCCGGGACCGGCGGCCGGCTCCGGCGATCAGCTCTGGCAACCAGCGACTATTTTTCAACGACCGGTGACTGTTTCTTAATGACCATTTAACACTGTATTTAACATTAAATACAATATTTACCTTTTAATACCGTATTTACTAGTAAATAGCATATTTACCTGAAAAGCTGACCACCGACTCCAGTGACCATTTAACGTTGTCTTTACAGGTAAATATCGTATTTACCAATAAATATTGTATTTATTAGTAAATATCATATTTACTCAAAAATTTGGCCACCGACTCCGATGACTGTTTAACACTGTATTTACCGATAAATATCATATTTACTAGTAACTATTATATTTATCTGAAAATTCAGACACCGACTCCAACGACCGTTTAACACAGTATTTACTAATAAATACTGTATTTACCAGTAAATACTGTAATTACAAGTAAATATCATATTTATTTGAAAATTTAGACACTGAATTCGACGACTGTTTAACACTGTATTTACTAGGGGTGTAAGAAAGCACTCCGAACCCGATTAACCCGGCCTACCCAACCCTACCCTACCCGAAAATATAAGGTATTCTTTTTTTATTAATTTTTTCGGTTTCAAAATAGCCCAACCCGCACTGTGCTGGTAGGGTCAAGGGCCGGGCTTTATTTGACCTTTTAAACCCTACCCGGCCGACCATATATTGGTCCTAATGTTAAAAAAAAACCCTACAGCCTTACTTTCTTGTCTCTTCCTCATTTTCTTTCTTTCTCGACCCCTTTGTCCCTTTGTTTTGCGCCGCTCTCTCAAGTCTCTAACTCTAAGACTGAGTGTTCCGATTTTGGCCGTTTCTTCTTCTTCTCACTTCCTCCGCCGTTCCTCCTCCGCATCTTCCCTCAGACCCTCTTTTTTCTTATCTCATCGGCTTGGGCTGTACAATAGGAAGGCTTGCTCGCGACAAGGGTGGTTTTGAAGGGGTTAGTTGGATTTTATTTTTTTCCCCTTTTCTCCTTTGAATTGCCTTGATAAGATTGGGTTGGCTGTGATATGTGCAAGATAAGTGTTTGGGTTGGTTGTGATTTGTGATTTGGTCGTGTTTGCAAGGTAAGTATTGGTTGTGATCTTCTGGATGTGCTTTTTGGTATGAGCATTCGCAAAGGTAAACCCATGGACTAGAAGCAAATTTGCTTTGAGTTTATCTAGGTACACGAGAGTCTTGAAATGAGAGTTGGTTTTACATGGTATTCTGGACAAGAAGCATAATTCTCAATGGAATGAGAAGCAAATTTTTTTTTCAAATGTTTTTTCTCAAGTATAAATGGTTTGAGAAGCAAAATTTTTATTTTAATTTTTAAAAAACTGATGGTTTACCCGAAGTAACCCGGCCGACCCGAGATTACCCGAGGTAATCGGATGGTGTACGGGTTCTGGGGGCAAGTAGCTTGTTGCGGCCCACTTTTGTCTCAGCCCGATTCTTGCGAGCCGGCCCAACTATTTATTAAAACCCTACCCTACCCAGCCGAATTTCAACCCCAGTATTTACCGGTAAATATTGTATTCACTAGTAATGTAACACCTCTAGAAATTAAACATGATTAATTAAGATAATTGGAATTTATTAGTGTACCTAATCTGGTTTAGGTAAATAATTATGTTCATTAAATGTTTCTGATATGTAAATGTAAATATTTCTAAGGGATTTAAATATTTTCAGTATTTATATTTTCACCCCAAAAGTATATGTAGACACTTTCTAGTCTAATTTTATAAATATCTTTTAGAAATTATTCTTATTTTTCTTTATTTCTTTTCCTTCCTTTTTCTTCCTTTTTCTTTATTTCCTTCCCGTGCACCTCTCAGCTCTCTCACTCTCCCTATCATTTTTCTCTCTCTCACTCTCTGTCGTTTCTCTTTCTCTCTCGAACAATCTCTCTCTCTCTCTCATCCAATTTGTCACCAATTCTTAAGGATCTTGAACTAAAGAGGAACTTCAAGGAGTTTTCGACGTCAAGAGAAGGATTTGGGGTAAGACTTCTGAAAAACTTCTCATGAATCTTGAATTTTTCCGTTAGAAAAACCTATTCTAGTTTAAATTGGATTTTGATGGATTTTGGGTAAAATCACGGTGAAAATTGGGGGAAATTGGTTCTTTGGACTGGATTTGTCATTTGGAACCTGGATTTAGTAATTTACCTATGAAATATTTCGGATTGGAACTCAGATTTGCAGGTTTTGGCCATATTTTTTTCGGATCAGCCATGTCGGCCATCCTATACAGCTCCCACCAGTCGACCGGTTCCTTCTCCACCTGCCGACCCGTGGAGAACAACTTCTCTGTCACTGGTCGACCGGTGCACACGTGATTTGAACCTATTTTGTACTAAAACCCTATTTTGAGCTTGATTTTTAAAGAGAACTCAAATTAGCTTCATTTGGGAACCTAAAGTAGATGGATTAGCATCTTTAATCCATGTTTTGAGATCAAAATCCTTGGAATGATGATTTGAGTCATGAAATGATTTATGAAACTTGGAATTAGATTAAGGCACACTAATAGGAAATCAAAGTGTTGATTTACTTTAGGAATGATTTATGAAACTTCGAGGAAGCGGAGGCTAGGATAGCGCAACGCTAGCCACAGGTAGGGGTGGCAATTCGTGTTAACAGGTCGTGTTCGTGTCGTGTTGAACCCCTCAGTTGACACGAATAGGTCTGACACGAACACGACCTGTTTATTAATCGTGTCAAAATTCTAAACCCAAACACGACCTGTTTATTAGCGGGTTGACATGACACGACACGATTAACCCGTTTATTAAACAGGTCGTAAACGTGTCGTGTCAACCCGTTAAGTACCTGTCAACACGTTTACGAAACAGGTCATAAACGGGTCGTGTCAACCCGTTAATTACCTGTCAACACGTTTATGACCTGATTATTCTCAACACGTTTGAACCTATATCATAACCTATTTCAAAACCTATTTCTGAATATGTTTCTCAACCTGTTTAACATGATGTAGAGACATTACATAATCTAAGTTCAAAATTAAAACAAACACATTAGAGTCTCTAACAAATTAAAAAACAAACACATAAAAGTCTCACAATTTAGAAAACAAACATACATGTTTAATAATTAAATATTTAAATAATTTGCTGCAATGGGGGGACTCCAAGTGCATCATTACGTTTAGGAGAAGTTGATCCCTGTGAGAAAGGCTCATCTTCTTTCAATGAAAAGTTGAAGATATCTTGTGTAAGATCCTCCACCTCTTCATTGAAATCTATACAAAAACAAATATATATAGATACAAGTTAGTTCAAAATCAATATAGAAAATATACATAATTTAAGTAAGTTTGAAACTACCTTTGTCTCCATATAACCAATCTCTGGTACAAACAAGTGCTTCAACTGTCTTTGGTTTAAGTGAGCTACGAAATGAATCAAGAACTCTACCACCAACACTAAATGTAGCTTCAGAAGCAACTGTAGAAACAGGGACAGCCAATATATCACAAGCCATAGAAGCTAGTGCTGGATATCGAAATTGGTTTGATTTCCAAAAGGAAAGGATATCAAGATCCGCGGTCCTAGCCAATCTTGGCTCATCCAAATAAAGGTCAAGCTCTGATTTCTGTGATGCGGTAGTAGAGTCAACTGAAGGCATCTCATCAAATTCCTACACAATGAGAATGAGATAGTATAAGAATACACAATCAGACATAAGCATAGAACATCCGCATTACTAATAAATAGAGAAATTACCTTGAATATAATATCCACATCATCATTTCCTTCTTTTTCCATCATACAAGTTTCAAAAGCATTGGT
>NW_010364747.1:177805-187784 GCF_000414095.1 Morus notabilis | reverse complement strand
AGCTACAATGTTTGCACTTGGCCTTCAATTTCTTGTCCGGACCCAGAGGAAGATGAACAAAGTGACTCCAAACTTTTGAGGTCAGCTTCCTTTTTCTTTTCTGGAGATCAGCGCCTTGAGTTTCGGTATGAAAACTCGACCCATCAATCTCTTCAACCTCAACATCCACACTTTGAGACTCAATGGACTCAAGATCAATTTTCATTGTGTTAAATTAATCTGCACAAAGCAACATTAATGGTCATAATCTGCACAAAGATTTAAAGTATGGTTTGAAGAAAGATTGAGAACTTCAAAGGCATTTGCATTATAATCAACTCCAAGATTTACAAAATATTCAAATTAAAAATCTAAGGTTATTAGCTCAAAATCAAAATGTGACATCAAACGGCTTAATGAGGTCATGTGTTATTGATCTAGACAGTGTATCCTATTCCCCTACATGTGTAGTGTGACTACTTAACCCAAAAGGGCTGCTTCAATTGCACTTTCATTTTCGTTGAGAAAATGAGAACCAACGGCTTTAAATCAATGGCTGGCCTTAACTTGTTCTCCACATGCTTTTTCTTTCTTTCTTTTTCAAAAAGTTTCATTTACACTTTTAATTTTTACTTCTAAAGTTGTGTTATTATTGAAGATAGTTATTAATAACATTGCTTACCAAAGCTTATCTCTAGCATATGGATCTTGTACAATTACAAGGCTATCTATTTTATTTCGAGTTTGTCTAAGATTTCGTATTATTTTTCTATTGATCATCCTATTATAAGGCAAGCTTATTGGAAAAGCAGCCATGTCTTTTAGGTAGTTTTGACCAATTATTCATTTTTCTTTTAATTAGCTCACCCAAGTCTTGCCCTGGAGAGAGTGGTATTGTTGGTTTTTTCTCTTTTTACCAATATTTTTTTCTATTTTATAAATTACAATGGTTATTAATACCTAAAAAATAAAAAAAATATGTAAAAATGTATGTTTTTAATGTTTTATTAGAGTTTGTTATTGGTCTGTTCTTGGTCTGGTCAGTCGGTTCTTGATCTGTTCTTGATCTGGTGGTCGGTTCTTAGTCGGTTCTTGGTCTATTCTTGGTCTGTTCTTGATCGGGTGGTCAGTTCTTGGTCGGTTCTGGTCTGTTCTTGGTCTGTTCTTGATCTGGTGGTCGGTTCTTGGTCTGTTCTTGGTCTGGTGGTCTGTTCTTGATCTGGTGGTCGGTTCTTGGTCTGTTCTTAGTCTGGTGATCTGTTCTTGGTCTGTTCTTGGTCTGGTGGTCGGTTCTTGGTTTGTTCTTGGTCTGATCGGTCGGTTCTTGGTCTGTTCTTGGTCTGTTCTTAGTCTGGAGGTCGGTTCTTAATCTGTTCTTGATCTGGTGGTCGGTTCTTGGTCTGGTCGATCGATTATTGATGATGTGGAATAGCTGATGTGAAAATTGACTTATTTACTCAATTTATTTTTTTTATGATTTATTTACTTAAAAATATTTTTTACTTAGTCTATTTATACAAAGGGTCGTGGGAGGGGGTCTGGTAATGGAGTAGTGTGATCTACGTTTTTTTCCCCTCAGATAAAAGAAGATTGAATGAACGGTTGAGATTTGGCATTATTGATCAATGGCTGATATTAAAAAGCGTAGTTTTGACATTTTTTAAACAAATTTAACAAAGCTTTGGTGAAACGTGCTTCTGTGATTAGTCCTAATTAATAGGGTGTGATTATAATATTAATAAAATACAAGAAATGTCACTGTAATAAGTATATTTTTTTTAATGAGGTAGTTGAAACTTCTTTTCGGTGACTAAAAAAATAGGAACTTTTTGATGCCAGCAAATAGCAATGCTTTGAAAAACATCTTAATTAATGATGAGTCCTGGTCCATAAAAGACATAACATTCTTTATTGAAAAAAAGAGATAACTACTCTCTTAAATTGTATGAATTTTAGGGTTTGTTCTTTTGAGTGAAAAACTCAAAAAAAAAAATTTTGAGTTATAATTTTATTTAAATTTATATTTTTTAAAATTTAAATTTGAGTTCAAACTCAAGTTTAGGACTAAAACTCGAGTTCAAATTTCTCCTTTAACTCGAGTTCAGAAACTCGAACTCAAATTAATGAACAATATTTTTTTTATTCTTAAAAATGCTATAACTTTTTTGTTTTAATTCTGATTGAGATGATTTTTTTTTTATGCGTTGACAACGAAAAGACGAATAAAACCCGACCCATATACTTGTTAAAATTTTTCATCAGCATTGAGTTTTTATTAAAATATTATCTAAATACAAATTTAAGTTTTGACTCACTCAAACACAAATTTAAAAAGATTCTTATCTCAAACCATAACTCAAATGTATACAACCAAACACAAACTCAAGTTACAAGTTTAACGCAAATTATAACTTAAATTCAACTCAAAAATTATACTCAAGTTAAACTCTAAAAGAACAAGCCCTTAGATTCTTATATTTTATTTTTGATTAATATTTTTGTAATTAAATACAATATTAGTTAAAAATATATTAATAAATTTATATCTATGTATTTTTAAAGATAAATTTAATAAATTTTTCTTCTTTTTATTTTCTTTTATTTTATTAGTATTATTTTATGCGGTCTTTCAGAGTGGTATCTCAGTGATAGTTCGAGCCCCTCGGAATAATTATTCAACTATAGTAGGTGTTTTGATCCTTCTATGAATGATGTCACATAGCTGAGAATTTGACACAAAGATTAGTCAATTATACATAACTACTAACTAGGCCTAAAAATGATCGCCTTTTTGAGTTTGGTATTGTTGGTTGTTGAAGTTTGCGAAGGTGGAATAACAAGCAGTTATACTAGAAATGCAGATTTATCACGAGATATGCCACTGAACATTGATGTTTTCTTGTGCCATCCGGTTATAATGCTCCTCAACAGGTCTGTTTTCTAATATCCCAACTTTTCTTTTCACTTCTTCTGCATAATTTGTGTTAGTTGATTGGTCACATATTTCAATTCACAGTTTGTGCCACTATTCAGTTAATCCTTTGTGGGTGTTGATAAATGAGTATAAATTGTTGAAAGGTTCATATTACGCAAGGAGATCATGTGGGTAAGGATGTGATTGTGTCTTGGGCTATTCCAGATGAAGCTGGCTCAAGTACAGTCTTTTACTGGGCAGAAAATGATGATCGCAAAAACAGTGCTCAAGGCATTGTTTTAACTTACAAATTCTTCAATTATACTTCCGGCTACATCCATCACTGCATCATTTCTGAATTAGAGGTTAGTACTGAAAACTCAGAAATGGTTATTAATCTTAACTTCATTGTTTTGTCTCCGCGTTTAATAGGATCTTTTAGAACTATAAGATTTCTGTTACAAACTGTAGTTTGACACCAAATATTACTATGAAGTTGGGATTGGTTTAGAACTCCTCCAGGTGTTGGCCCTGATGTTCCCTATGCTTTTGGCCTTATTGGTAATGTTCCTATTTCTTATATCCAAATTCATTTGTCCTGAAAGTAGATTTTAATCTCACTTTATGGAGCAATTTGTGCGGGGGATTTGGGTCAAACGCAAGATTCAAATAGAACACTCACGCATTATGAGCTAAACGCTGCAAAAGGACAGACAGTATTGTTTTTAGGGGAGCTCTCTTATTCAGATGACTATCCATTCCATGACAACACTGGGTGGGACACATGGGGAAGATTTATAGAGAAATTCTGCTTACCAACATTGGAGTTGGACGGCGGGAAATCAAGAACTTGATTTTGCTCCTTCAATTGTACGGATCTTGTGACTTCTATTATTTATTCTCTAGATTAGTCACATGCCAATTTTTGATTACTGATCGCTTGTGATTATTACTTGTCAAAAGAAGATTATTGGAGTTTCTTCTTACTCTGCATATGTTTATTTTCTTCTTAATGCCAAAAACTGTGTTTCCTTGCAGGGTGAGGGTGAACCCTTCAAACCTTATAGGAACCGTTTTCATGTTCCGTACAAAACGTCACAAAGTACATCTCCTCTATGGTATTCCATCAAAAGAGCTTCAGCATACATAATAGTCTTGTCCTCTTATTCAGCCTTTGGTAATTATTATTTTCCATCTCCTTTTGCGCTTATAATTTTCTAGGTGACTAATTCACTTCAATAGAAGTAAACGTACCCTGTATGGTACAAAAGAGCGTTAGTAAAAGCTAGCTATTTCAACCAGAAAGAGATAATTGATCATAATGACACCAAAAAGGAGTTTTCAGTGTTATATGTTACTGACAAACTCCAACATTATTGGAGCTTCCGAGAAATTGAGAAAAATGACAAAAATAAATAACTAAAATAAAAGTTTTTTTTTTTTTTTTTCCAAAATAATAATTTGTGAATTGGGTTTTGTAGGTAAACCAACTCCACAATATAAATGGCTTAGGAGAGAGCTTCCTTTAGTGAACAGGACTGAGACTCCATGGCTTATTATTCTCATGCATTGCACTCTATACACTAGCTATGCAAATCATTACATGGAAGGTGAACCCATGTGAGTGATCTTTGAGCCGTGGTTTGTGCGGTACAAAGTCGATGTCGTTTTCTCTGGCCATGTTCATGCCCATGAAATATCGGTGAGTCCTTTGTTTTGATGCAATCAATAACAGCATTAAAAGTCTCCTTATATGCAATGATCCCTCAATAAACCATATTGCAACAAGCTTAAGTTATCATTATACCTTTTATGTAACAGGAACGCGTGACAAAAACTGCATACAGCATTGTCAATGGACAAATAAGCACTTTCAAAAATGACCGATCTGCCCCGGTCCACATAACAATAGGAGATGGAGGGAATCTCAAAGGATTGGTGACCGAGTACGTCCATTTATAATGATATTCCTATCATATTAATCATTGCTATTTCCGACACTATTATTAGTGCTTATTATAACGTTATGATGAGCAGCAATATTCTGAGTGTTGACCTCTTTTATGATAGAACCACAGCCAAGCTACTCAGCATCCAGGGAAGCTAGGTCTGGTCATGGGATTTTGGATGTAAAGAACAAAGTCATGCGTTGTTCAGTTGGCATCGGAATCATGATGGCTATGCAGTTGGAGCCGATTCTTTGTGGCTGCACAATAGATATTGGAGCCCCTCATCTGAAGAAGCTTCACTAGCTTCTATGTAGCACCAATATACTACCAATCTGGTGCTATTAGGAATATGTGTCGTGTGGTGTTTATTTTATTACAAAAGTCGTTGTGTTTAAGAGGAAAATAATATGGTAGAAGTAGTGATTACGTACGGTTCAGATTACCGGCTTAATCTTATAACCAATTACGTAGTATAACTTCGTGCAGTATTAGGCGAATTAGTCAAGTTTAGATTGCATCGTGACAAAGAAGATTAGCCGTACCATGGAAAGTTGTTGCAGCAAACGGGAAGAAATCTTGGCTTATATAATGAGACCAAAGAAAGAGGCGGCCGAACTACATACAAGAATCCAAAATACTATTCCTACGCCAGACTGGTTAGAAAACAAAAAGAAAAAAAGTAAGAAAAAAGAGTATAGAACTCAAAGCGCGCATATTGTAAACACTTGGCCAGAAAAAGGACGAACCCAAGTGAGAACGAACACTCATCCACATCTCTAATACTTCACAAAAATAAGCACACCTTAAGAGATTAGCCCCAAAAAAAAAAAAAAAAAAAAAAAAAAAAAAAAAAAAAAAAAGAGGAGCACACCATCCTACAAATTTCATAAAAATGAGCACACCAACGCTTGGCAGCGATATTTTGTACATCATAACAGTACTCCCCCATCCCAAGAAAACAGAAACCAAAGCAAAAAAGAGAAATAAAGTAGGTACATATATACAAATAATATAATTATGAATAGCCCGATGAACCCATAACGCAGCGTCGCTTAGACACGCTGCCTATATCTATATATACATACTAAACTTATATCTATATATATATATATATATATTCTATATCTATCTACATATTTTAATGTACAGATATATAATACACGAATATATATGTAGAAGCAGAACTTGTATTTTTTTTTTTTTTAAGGAATAAAGTCCAGCTAGGTAGCTAGCTAGGCTTTTCACATGCACCATGGAGACTGCAAGGCTTCCCAGCCACTTCCATCAACAATGTTGCCGGGGAAAATCCCGTGATTCTCCATGATCGGAAAATCGAGCGACAACGCCGCCTCCGCCCATATCGAGTCGTCAAACATCGGCAAGCTGGCGTTCACACTCCCCCACAGCCCATCAATTATCCCCTCCTCAACAGCATCACGTGCTTGCTTATGCACATCACCACCACCACCACCACCACTACTACTGCCTTGATCTATTATTTTCACTCGGCCCTCGAAACCTCCATCAGGATAACACACATGATTATCAGAAACCACTATTGCAGTAGTAGTAGTACCTGAATTGTGCAGAGCCTGAGGGATTTTTGTTTGATTTTCCGGTAATATTGTAGTAGTACTAGCGGCGGAATTTGAGGCATGGTAGTGGGGACTGTCGGTACTATTAATATCCTTGTTATTGTTGTTGGATTGTGATTGTGATTGAGATGATGATGATAAATCTGGCAAGTTGAGCTTGGCGTCGGAGCCGTAGAGTTTGCGGGCGGCAGCGTCATAGGCCATGGCGGCTTCATGGGAGGTGTCGAAAGTGCCTAACCAGAGGCGAGCGCCGCGGTTGGGTTCTCTGATCTCGGCGACCCATTTCCCCCAAGTCCTCTGGCGAACGCCTTTGTAAGTGCACGTAGCGTTCTCAGGACCGCCTTTGCCTCTCATGCAGCCTTTTCTTGAGCTTGCCTGCGCTGGCTTCTTCACCTGTTTCCTCTCCCCAAGACCAATGCCCGACTTCAACATTGTAGCAATCCAAAGATGGTGAGGGGATAATTGTATGCTGATAAATGAATTTTTACAAGTGATAGATAGGGATCATGGGGAAAACAAAGGTAGGCGCTATTTATAGTGACAAATAAGCAGAGAGGTTGAGAGATAGGAGTCAGGAGAGGGCAAGTATAAGGAGTAATGAGATGCACCTGAAACGTGGCTGCTAATAGGGTTGAGCTGATACTTGGCATGAAGAACAGGACAGATCGTGTCCATACCAAAACCTCACTGTTCAATTCTCTTGGACACACTTGGCGACGCCCTTTGTTTGCACTCTAGCTCGGGTGGCAAACAGGGGAGAGCAAACAGTTTATTGTTTCTCTTTCAGCTCTTTGTTTCAGAAAAAATAAATAAATAAAAGGAAGTAATATTATTAATTGTTATTATTTGTACTTGTGAGATTAGAGAGAGAAATCTTTAGGCTTTTGGGATGAAGGAAGGGGGAGTTGTATAATGGTCATTTAGTAGAGAGGGCGGTGACAAAACAGTTGGAGATAAGCCCGTGCGGTAATTCCAAAACAAGCACGTGACAAATAGCAACTCTAACTGATACGTGGGGCTTCCCAGGTCCCATGAAGTGGCGGGGGTTTGGAAGTCCGTGATAGCCAGCCTCAACTTAGCTATTTACCAAAGTTTGTTTTCCAATAAAGATTGGATCGTTTTCTCAATCTTTGCCAATTCTCGAATGACTTCTTTGTGCACACCAAGTTTTTTTTTTTTTCTTTTGTTTTTTTGTTTTTTTGTTTTTTTGTTTTCACGTAACGTAAATGTGAAGCTCTTTTCTTTTTCTCTTCTCTGTTTTGAGATATATATACGTAGAATGAATTTCCAGAAGACCTTTATACTCTAGACACTTGTAACAAGCTTCAAAAGATATGTGGCCAAAGGAGTAAACAAAAATTATATATAAAATGAAAAAAAAAAAAAAAACTGAATTAAATGGTGACATTTTGGTCGCCTAATACAGACCAAGATTACGTGCGCAAAATTTACCTTCCCCGTATCCAGTTCTAGGCAGCCACCAGTTATATAAGCCAGTGACTTCTGCAAATTCGATAGGGACAAAGAACTCTATATTCCCTCATAACGCCTAAAGGAATTGTACAAGTGATACGGACCTAATTATCTATAACACTGTAGAAGAGGCCATGTAAAGCTGTGTTCTAGACTTTCTAGTACGAAGTATCAGTCTCACTGTGTTACAGTCGATTCCAATAGTTCAGTGGAGCTATTGCACTTCCTCAGAGCCGCTCTTATCTCGTTCAACATCTCTTTTATCATGATACCTTTCCTGTAAAAGGTAACAACAAAACTTGGGCATATGCAAGGCCAAAAACTTAACAGGACCAACTAAAGCATACTACAAAGCAACAAGAGCAGCCTATAATAATATGTTGAGCGTCCCAACAACTAATTTGAATGTGAAATATAAAGTCCCCGAAAAATATTTTTTGAACCTAACAATCTTATTAGAATTGCATAAGTGACAATATACGCTGCTTCTCCTCCTCTCTTCTTTGTTCCTTCAATTAAGGATAATAGCTTAAGTTTTATGTTATTATTATTTTTTAAGATTCTACAATCAATTAAGCCTATTTCCTACAGTTATTGTTAGATAAACTAACTGGTATGAGTCATATGTATGACAGGTCAAGATATGAAACATATTATTTCAAAAAGACATGAAACTTATTGCTAAAGCAATAAATCACAAAGAACATTCAAGATACAGCAATAAACTTACAGAACACTGACTCCCACAACAGCAAGGGGCAGCGGGTAGTCTTCAATTTGCTTCTCATTCCTGTCTTCATTAAGAGCCGCCAAAGAATCTAAGGCGGCATTTCCATCTTCAGAAGAGAAAGGTTGAACTATATCGCCAGAGCTTATCTCTGGCTCAGAAGGTGTTCTCTCACATCCGATTCTTGATATTTCCTCAGTCAAAGACTGAAGCCTATCCCTTGCCTAAAACATATTTGACGAGAAAATAGGAACCCTAGAGATGAAAAGAATAAACCACAGTAGGAAAAACACATATGCGATTGTCACACTCGCAAAGGGCAAAATAAATTAAATCAAAACACAAACCTCAGGAAGGTCAATTTTATTCAACACCACAATGTATGGCCGTTCGAGATAATTGGGATTATACATACGCAATTCCTGCAAAGAAAGAACCTGCAATTTATATAGAATTCAACACATGATAACTAGCCGCACAGTTCTACCATACATACCTCTTTGACGGTTCTGTAGTCTTGTACAGGATTCTCAGCTGCTGCATCAACAACATGGACCAGTAGTCGAGTTCTCCTCAAATGCCTTAAAAAATTGCGTCCAAGACCCTGAAGGTTCACAGTGTGTAAAGAAATATACAGCATTATAATCAATATCCACGCAAGATAACAAACATTACCTTCCCCAGATGAGCACCTTCTATAAGACCAGGCAAATCTGCTAACGTTGCTTCAGAAGAATACATTCCTGCCCCTAAACTTGGGTCCCCGTCGAGGCGTCCAAGATTTGGCATTAAGGTTGTGAAAGGATAATCGGCAATATCAGGCTTTGCAAGCGTGATGGCTGCCAAAAGAGTTGATTTCCCAGCATTTGGAAGACCCTAGAGTAATAACAAATGATTTATTTTAGCTAACATTTCCATCTCTGTTATCTTAATTATCTCTGTATGAGAAGTCCTTTGCTACTCTGTTATTCAACACATTAAAGTAATACTTACAATCAAACCAACATCAGCAACAACTCGTAGAATCAACTCCAAACTAACCTCCTCTCCAGGTTGACCATGAACTAAGACCTACGACAATCAAACAATGATTAAGAGAGCAATTTATAATTAGAATAACAAGGCACGTCAAGCTTGTGAATGTCATGTGAATTGAATGTTAGGGCAAGTTAAATTTGTTACACCTATAGTAAGTATTAAATTTTTCTTTTTCAATTAAAAGGAAGGAGAAAAATGAAAGTTGTTGCTTTGTCATTTATCTCGTCTTTTCTCTGAAACAAAATGAAAGAACCAAAAAAAAAAAAAAAAAAAAAAAATTAAAAAAGGAAAAATTTTTTAAAAT
>NW_010364747.1:160708-177559 GCF_000414095.1 Morus notabilis | reverse complement strand
AAAAAAAAAAAAAAAAAAAAAAAAAAAAAAAAAAAAAAAAAAATTGAAATAGGCAAAATCTATTAGTATGGTCCATTGATATTCAAATGCAAAATATAAATATGACTAGAAAAAATGGAGAATTTACCCTTGAGAGTGCATGAGTCTGGACCTTTATCCCTTACTCTTAATAAATACTCTTTTGTTAGTGTAATTATTTGACTAAAAAGGTTATGAATCAAGAGTAAAGGGTAAAAATCCTGACCCGTGCACTTTCAGGGGTATTTGTCAATATTACCCAAATAACTAATGGAGAAAAAAGTAATGAGGCCTGCCAACCAAATGTATGCATCACAATAACTGCAATAAAGAAGACTACTAGCAAATACTACCATTTCGAGTTTCAAACATCCAAACACTTGGTGCTTGCACTTTATTTCCATGGAGATTTCACCATGGAATACCTGTTGAAAACTAAACACTGAATACAAGACACAGTTTTTACCTTATCACTATCATCTCTCATCACATTTGTGGTCATAGCCATCATCCTTTTCTTTCTCTGTGGAGGAACGTCTATCAAGCAAATCTGCCACAACCCAACAGAACCTATTGAATCCGTGATGATACCAAAACAAGTGAAAATACTACTCTAAACCACAAGTCTTCCTTTAGCCGAAGATTAAAACAAAAAGTTTAAAAGGCAAAAGGCAAAAAAAATAAAAATAAATAATAATAATAATTCTAAGGTAAAAGAAGAATATATAAAGCACGAAGAAAGAGATAAACAAAGAAGCTCCAAAACTACCACAGGTATCAGAAGGAGAAATTATACAAAAATATCGTCTTTATATCAAAATTTGCCCTACATTTAAAATTCATTGTGTCTCACCCCTCCTTGTCCACCCCTTGCCACGATGACTTCATCACCTGGACGTGCTAGATCCGCAAACAACTTTCCCCGCTTATGTTTCACTACTGTACCTGTCACATTTATTAGGGGAAAAAATACCGGAATAAGGAGGAAAATGAGGAAATAAAAACCGACACTATTCTAGTTTCTCCAAAAAATTTCCTAGTTAACATACAAACCTACAGGCACAGGAATACGCAAAGTTGGTGCAGAAAGGCCATTTTGTAATTGAGAAGTCAAAACACCCATGGCATCAACATTCCCGCCGCGTTTTGCATTATACCGGCTTTTCGTGTGAAATTCCAACAATGAATCCTTTCCTTCGTCGGCATAAATCACCACATCTCCTCCATGCCCACCAGTGGGCAATATAAGTGACCCATCAAAGTCCCTTTTGTAAGGACTTTTCTTCCTGGTTTTCTCCTTATGATCGCGTTTTCCTTGCGACTTGTCCCCAGGAGCTCTCTGGTTCGGCATATTTAGGACAGCACCGTGGCCTCCGCCTCCTGAACGAACTGTAATGATGACCTGATCAAAGTACTTGTGAGGTTCCTTTACAAGCGTTGCTGGTTTTGTGGAAGGAGATTCTTTGGTCTTGGCAATTCGGCACTTGATTGTGCAGTATCTAATATCTTTGTAATTCCACGAGCGTTGATTATTTTGCCTATAGATAACAAGAATACATGTGGAATTTAGAAACTGAACTTCCTGTAATTACATAGAATCCAAGAAATTAAAGGCCTTTCCTTATTATTCTTTTTTTAAGTGCAAGCGGGTTCATTTCATTCCGCTAAAATTTGCAATTTATAGCGAATGCCATAAACTCGATAAAACAATTTGTGTAAGATTACAAACTTAAAAAGAAACAAGCGCGGAAGAACCCTAATGAAATCCAAGAAGGCCTTCCTTTAAAGTTCAGAGGAAAAAGGAAAAGGATAAAAGGAAAATACTTAACAGTCTCATGGAATTCGGCAAATTGATTGAATAAAGAGATAAAAGCAAAACAACCTGAGAGAGAATTCAGAGTTTTCTCGACAACCAAAGAAACACGTACCTTTTGGGGAAGATGACGGAGGAAAGCAAGGAATCGTGATTGAGAAAATACGAAGTAGATGGCGGTAGAGAGAGGAGAGACGCCATAGTTAAAAGTAGTGAAGCTAACTGAAGCGAGTGAGGAGAGTTCAGTAGGGACGAGGAAGTGGGCCTGTTTGGGCAGGATTATAAATGGGAAGATTTTCTAATACTGTATCGTTAAGTTTTTTTAATTATTAATCTAGGTAATTTTTTATTTTTATGTCATATTATATAAAACTCCTATTTTTCTCATATGTTTTTTTTTCTTAATAATTTTTTACTTATGATGGACAATTTGGGTTTAATGCAATTTGGATCGATAATCGCTAATAACTGATAACATGAGACAGCGTAAATTTCAAATCAAGTCAAACTTTCGTTATTACCGAGTCTGCAAATCTCCTTGCTTAAAATCTTGTAAGCCCCGTTTTTTGCTTCTTTTTTTTTTTTTTTTTTTCTCTTTGTTTCATTTGTTACTAGTTGAAAACGCACTTATCAGTAAGAGATTTCGCATATAAGAATAAAAAATATATTTATTGAAGTCTGATTTAGAGAAATAGATGAGTTTTTAATAATTAAATTTTTATCCATAGATATTATCAAATATAAAAATTTGATAATATTACGTGATAAGAGTTTAATTTTATTAATTGTTATAAATTCTTTTAGTCAATTATATAATTTATTATAATCGTAAGATTAATATCTTACGGTTAAAATAACGATACATATTAATGAGTAAATATTAAAGTAATCATTAAAACCGTAACCTTAGCGATATATAATAAGACAAAAAGAATAAAAATGAAAAAAAAAAACATGGAGGGAAAAAGGAATGAAAATTAAAAATAAAACTCCCCTACGAAACGTTTAATTAGGCGAACATGATTTAATTTTTAGTCATTTTTTTATACCATTTTTTGCAGGCATGCCTAGAAAAATGTACGGATCGTGTCTGTAAAATTTTATAATTTTTTGACGTCATTTTTATTTTATTTTATTTTTTAAATATGAAAACTAAAGAAAATCATAAAAAAATAGAATATTCATCAAAAAATAGTGCCGCACGTTGCATTAATTCCTAAAAATCGTATATTAATTTTAGAATACAAAACATAAATAAAAATGTAAATTTTTGGCCCATCACGACCCTTGGACGCCCCACTACGCGGGCCGGGAGCTTTTTGACAGCGTTCTACTTTTTTTGTCATTTTTTGATGTTATTTTTGCAGGCATGCCCAGAAAAATGTACAAATAGTGTCTGCAAAATTTCAAAAATTTTTGACGTCATTTTTATTTTATTTTATTTTTCAAATACAAAAACAAAATCATAAAAAATAGAATATTCATCAAAAAAATGGTGCCGCTTGTTGCATTAATTTCTAAAAATTGTATATTAATTTTAGAATCAAAACATAAATAGAAATGTAAATTTTTGACCCATCTTGACCCCTGTGCGCGCCACTAATCGGGCCGGGGGCTTTTTGACAGCATTTTATTTTTTTTCTTTTTTTTAGGCTCTTTTTTGTAGGCATGTCCAAAAAAATGTAAGAATTGTGTCTGCTAAATTTCATAATTTTTTGACGTCGTTTTTATTTTATTTTATTTTTCAAAGATGAAAAATGAAGAAAATCAAAAAATAGAATATTCATCAAAAAATGGTGCCGCTTATTATATTAATTCCTAAAAATCATATATTAATTTTAGATGAAAAACATACATAAAAATATAAATTTTTGACCTATCCCGGCCCCTAGGTGGCCCACAACGCAGTCCGGGGGCTTTTTGACAGCATTTCACATTTTTTTGTCATTTTTTTAGGCCATTTTTTTTGGCGTGCCTAGAAAAATGTAAGGATCGTGTGTGCAAAATTTTATTCTTTTTTGGCGTCATTTTTATTTTTTTATATTTTTTAAAGATGAAAAATAGAAAACCATAAAAAAATAGATGAAAAACATACATAAAAATATAAATTTTTGACCCATCCCGGCCCCTGGGTGGCCCACAACGCGGGCCGGGGGCTTTTTGACAGCATTTCACATTTTTTTGTCATTTTTTGAGGCCATTTTTTTTGGCGTGCCTAGAAAAATGTAAGGATCGTGTGTGCGAAATTTTATTTTTTTTTGGCGTCGTTTTTATTTTTTTATATTTTTTAAAGATGAAAAATGAAGAAAATCATAAAAAAAATAGAATATTCATGAAAAATGGTGCCGCTTGTTGCATTAATTCCTAAAAATGATATATTAATTTTAGAATGCAAAACATAAATAAAAATATAAATTTTTGACCCATCCCGGCCCCTGAGCTAGCCCCTGGGCGCCCCACTACGCTGGCCGGGGGCTTTTTGATAGTGTTTTACTTGTGTTTTCTTCATTTTTTGAGGCTGCTTTTTTCTGGCATGCCAAGAAAAATATAAGGATCATGTCTACAAAATTTATAATTTTTTTACGTCATTTTTGTCTTATTATATTTTTCAAAGATGAAAAATAAAGAAAATCATAAAAGTAGAATATTCATCAAAAAATGAGGCTATTTGTTGTATTAATTCCTAAAAATCATACATTAATTTTAGAATGTAAAATATAAATAAAAATGTAAATTTTTTATTCATCCCGGCCCCTAAGCTGGCCTCTGGGCACCCCACTACGCGGGCCGGGGGCTTTTTAACATCATTTAACATTTTTTGTCATTTTTTTAGGCCATTTTATTCTGGCATGCTTAGAAAAATGTAAGGATTGTGTTTGTAAAATTTCATTATTTTTTGACGTCGTTTTCATTTTATTAGATTTTTTAAAGACGAAAAATAAAGAAAATCATAAAAAATAGAATATTCATCAAAAAAATAGTGCCGCTTATTGCATTAATTCCTAAAAATCATATGTTAATTTTAAAATGTAAAACATAAAAAAAGTAAATTTTTGACCCATCCCAGCTTCGGCGCTGGACCCTGGGCGCCCCACTACACGGGCCGGGGGCTTTTTGACAGTGTTTTACTTTTTGTCATTTTTTTAGGCCATTTTTTTCTCGCATCCCTAGAAAAATGTAACGATCGTATCTACAAAATTTCATTATTTTTTAACAGCATTTTTATTTTATTATATTTTTTAAATACGAAAAATAAAGAAAATCATCAAAAAATAGAATATTCATCAAAAAATGTGTCACTTGTTGCATTAATTCCTAAAAATCATATATTAATTTTAGAATGCGAAACATAAATAAAAATGTAAATTTTTTACCAATCCCGGCCCCTGAGCGGGCCCTTGGGCGCCCTACTATGCGGGTCGGGGGCTCTTTGATCGTGTTTTACTTTTTTTAGGCCATTTTTTTGACATGCCTAGAAAAATATTAGGATCGTGTCGGTAAAATTTTATTATTTTTTCACGTCGTTTTTATTTTATTATATTTTTTAAAGACAAAAAATAAAGAAAATGATAAAAAAAATAGAATATTCATCAAAAAATAGTGCCGCTTGTTAAATTAATTCCTAAAAATCATAAATTAATTTTTAAATGCAAAATATAAATAAAATTGTAAATTTTTGACCCATCACGGCCCCTGAGCTGGCCCTTAGGCGCCCCACTACGCGGGTCGGGGGCTTCTTGACAGTGTTTTACCTTTTTTCTCATTTTTTGAGGCTATTTTTTTCTGGCCCGCCAAGAAAAATGTAAGGATCGTGTGTACAAAATTTTATTATTTTTTGACGTCGTTTTTATTTTATAATATTTTTTTAAGACGAAAAATAAAAAAAATCATAAAAAAATAGAATATTCATCAAACAATGGTGCCGCTTGTTGCATTAATTCCTAAAAATCATGGATTAATTTTAGAATGCAAAATATAAATAAAATGTTAAATTTTTTACCCATCGCGGCCTCTGAGCTGGCCCCTAGGCGCCCTACTACGCAGGCCGGGGGCTTTTTGACAGCGTTTTATTTTTTTTGTCATTTTTTGAGGCCATTTTTTTGGCATGCCTAGAAAAATGTAAGAATCATGTACACAAAATTTCATTATTTTTTTATGTCATTTTTATTTTATTATATTTTTTAAATACAAAAAATAAAGAAAATCATAAAAAATAGAATATTCATCAAAAAATTATGCCACTTGTTGCATTAATTCCTAAAAGTCATATTAATTTTAGAATGTGAAAGATAAATAAAAATATATATTTTTGACTCATCCCGGCCTCTGACCTGGCTCCTGGCCGCCCCACTACGCGGCTCAAGGGCTTTTTGACAGCATTTTACTTTTTTGTCATTTTTTGAGGCCATCTTTTTTTGGCATGCCTAGAAAAATGTAACGATTGTGTCTGCAAAATTTCATTATATTTTTTACGTTGTTTTTATTTTATTATATTTTTGAAAGACGAAAAATAAAGAAAACAATAAAAAATAGAATATGCATCAAAAAATTGTGCCGCTTGTTGCATTAATCCAAAAAAATCATAAGTTAATTTTAGAATGCAAAACATAAATAAAAATGGAAATTTTTTACCCATCCCGGCCCCTGAGCTAGCGCCCAGTACGCGGGTTGATAAGTGCATGAAAATGCGTTTTAACTGTTCATAATTGCTAAATAAATTAAGTTTTAATTAAATATTTTTGTGGAATTAATATTTTGTGGAAGTATTTGATTTTAATTTAATTTAATTTTTTTTGTAGAGAAAGGGAAATAAGACATTTGGGCCAAAAACAAAAGAAAAAGAAAATGAAGCCCATCAGCAGCCGTCCGCCAACCGAGCCGCGTCGCGCGAGCCTCACCAAGCCACCACGTGTCGGTCTTTGCCGCGTCGCAGATCAATGGGCCCCAGCTGCACCCGCTCGCACGCGCGCTTGGCGCGCACAGCCTTCCTCCTCGGGCGAGTTCTTCTCATGCGCACGTCTGGCACGTTTCCTTTCTTCTCCGCGTGGGTCCCACCGTTCAGCAGCTCTCCAACCGAGTTCCGCCAGGTGTCGCATGGGACCCAGATGCTCCCTCATGCACGCGCGTGTGGCACGCACAGCCCTTCCCCCTGAGTGAGTTCCTTCCACGTGAGCGTCTCTCTTCTTCCGCGTGCAGCATTTTCCTCCCACAGTACGCCACGTGTCCAAGGCAGAGCAACGTTTCTTCTCTCTAGGGGTTTAGGGTTTAGGGTTTAGGGTTTTAAGGTTTTAGGGTTTTAGGATTTAGGATTTAGGGTTTTGGGTTTTGATTTTGGGGTTTTTTAGGGTTCAGGGTTTCTGGTTTATGGTTTAGGGTTTTAGGGGGTTTCTGGTTTATGGTTTAGGGTTTTAGGGTTTAGTCTTTAGGGTTTAGGGCTTAGGGTTCAGGGTTTATGGTTTTAGGGTTTTAGGGTTTTAGGGTTTAGGGTATAGGGTTTTGGGTTTTTGATTTTAGGGTTTTTTCAGGTTTAAGTTTAGGGTTCACTGTTTTGGGGCTTAGAGGCTTTGGGGCCTAGGGTTTTTATGCTCAGGGTTTTAGGGTTTTAGAGTTTTAGGGTTTAGGGTTTAGGGGTTTAGGGGTTTAGGGGTTTAGGGGTTTAGGATTTAGGGATTTAGGGGTTTAGGGGTTTAGGGGTTTAGGGGGTTAGGGGTTATAAGTTAGGGTGTTGTGTTTAGGGTCTAGGGTTTACGGTTTACGGTTTACTATTTTAGGGTTTTAGGGTTTAGGGTTTTAGGGTTTTAATGTTTTAGAGTTTTAGGGTTTTAGGGTTTAGGGTTTTTGGTCTTTGATTTTAGGATTTTTTTTAGGGTTCAGCATTTTGGGGCTTAGGGATTTGGAGCTTAGTGGTTTCTTTTAGGGTTTTGGGTTTTGGGTTTTGGGTTTTAGGGTTTAGGGTTTAGGATTTAGGGTTTAGTGTTTTAGGGTTTATGGTTTATGATTTTAGGGTTTAGGGTTTATTGTTTAGGCTTTTGGCTTTTGATTTTATGGGTTTTTAGGGTTTAAGTTCAGGGTTTAGGGTGTAGGGTTTAGGATTTAGTGTTTAAGGTTTAGGGTTTTAGGGTTTAGGGTTTTAGGGTTTGGGGTTTAGGGTTTGGGGTTTAAAGTTTTGGATTTAGGGGTTTAGGGTTTAGGGTTTAGGGTTTAATGTTTAGGGTGTAGGGGTTTAGGGTTTAGTGTTTAGGGCTTAGGATTTAGTGTTTAGGGTTTTAGGGTTTAGAGTTTAGGCTTTAGGCTTTAGGGTTTTGGGGTTTAGGGTTTTGGGTTTTAGGGTTTAGGGTTTAAGGTTTAAGGTTTTAGTGTTTTAGGGTTTTAGGGTTTAGGGTTTTAGGGTTTAAGGTTTTAGGGTTTTGGCTTTTGGCTTTTGATTTTGTGGTTTTTTAAGGTTTAAGTTCAAGGTTTAAGGTTTAGGATTTAGGTTTTTAGGGTTTAGGGTTTTAGGGCTTAGGGTTTAGCGTTTAGGGTTTAGGGTTTAGGATTTAGGCTTTAGGCTTTAGGCTTTAGGCTTTAGGGTTTTAGGGTTTTAGTGTTTTAGGTTTTAGGGTTTTAGGGTTTTAGGGATTAGGGTTTTGGGTTTTGGGTTCTTAATTTCAGGGATTAGGCTTTAGGGTTTAGGGGCTTTGGGGCTTAGAGTTTAGGGTTTTAGGGTTTTAAGGCTTAGGGTTTAGGGTTTTAGGGTTTACAGTTTAGGCTTTAGGGTTTAAGGTTTTGGGTTTTGGGTTTAAGTTTAGGGGATTAGGGTTTAGGGTTTTGGGGATTAGGGTTTATGGTTTAGGGGTTTAGTGTTTAGGGTTTAAGGAATTTGATTTAGGGTTTAGGGTTTAGGGCTTAGGGTTAACGTTTAGGGTGTAATGGTTTAGGGGTTTAGAGTTTAGGGTTTAGTGTTTATTGTTTTAGGGTTTTAGGGTTTTAGGGTTTTAGGGTTTTAGGATTTAGGGTTTACGGTTTTGGGTTTTGGGTTTGATTTTGGGGTTTTTTAGGGTTTAAGTTTAGGCTTTAGGTTTTAAGGTTTAGGGTTTAGGGTTTAGGGTTTATTGTTTAGCGTTTAGGGTTTAGTGTTTTAGGGTTTTAAGGTTTTAAGGTTTCAGGGTTTAGGGTTTAGGGTTTAGGGTTTTAGGGTTTTAGGGTTTTAGGATTTAGGGTTTCGGGTTTTGGGTTTTGGGTTTTGATTTTTGTGTTTTTAGGGTTTAAGTTTAGGGTTTTGGGTTTAGGGTTTAGGGTTTAGGGGGCGTTTGGTATGGGGTAATCATAAGGGTGGGAATGAGAATCTTTCATATTCCCATGTTTGGTACAATTATTAGACTTTTTTAAAACTCAAGAAAGTGAAGGCCATGGGTTTCACATTACCACATTTTGGGGTAATCCTAAACCCACCCAATAAGGTGTTATTCAAATTCCCAGAAATCTCAAAATCATGGGAATCTCCTAATAATAATAATAATAGTAATAGTAATAGTAATAGTAATAATAGTAATAGTAATAGTAATAGTAACTAAAAGATTCTCATGTTTGGTACAATTATTAGACTTTTTTAAAACCCAAGAAAGTGAAGCCCATGGGTTTCACATTACCCCATTTTAGGGTAATCCTAATCCCACCCAATATGGTGTTATTCAAATTTTCAGGAATCTCAAAATCATAGGAATCTCATAATAGTAATAATAATAATAATAATAATAATAATAATAATAATAGTAATAATAATAATTATTATTATTATTATTCATTTAAAAAAATATTTTTTTTTAATTCACAACATTCTCATGCACAACCAAACACAGTAATGTAATATTTCTAGGAATTTGAGAAAGATTCCTATATAGAACCAAACACAATAATGTATTATTCCTAGGAATCATATTACCCTCCATCACTTTTCCAGGAATATGATTCTTACTGATTCCTACATACCAAACGCCCCCTTAGGGTTTAGTGTTTTAGGGTTTTAGGGTTTAGTGTTTAGGGTTTTTGATTTTAGGGTTTTTTAGGGTTTAAGTTTGGGGTTCAGCGTTTTCGGGCTTACGAGCTTTAGGGCTTAGGGCTTTAGGGTTTGCGGTTTTAGGGTTTTAGGGTTTAGGGTTTAAGGTTTTAGGGTTTTAGAATTTAGGGTTTAGGGTTTAGGGGTTTAGGGTGTAGCATTTAGGGTTTGGGGTTTTCGGGTGTTAGGGTTTTAGGGTTTTGGGTTTAGGGGTTTAAGGGGTTATGGGTTACGAGTTCGGGTTTAGTGTTTAGGGTTTTAGGGTTTTAGGATTTTAGGGTTTAGGATTTAGGGTTTAGGGTTTTAGGGTTTAGGTTTAGGGTTTTAGGGTTTTATGGCTTTAGGGTTTTAGGATTTGGGGTTTAGGGTTTAAGGTTTTGGGTTTTGATTTTGGGGGTTTTTAGGGTTTAAGTTTTAGGGTTTAGGGTTTATGGTTTTAGGGTTTAGTGTTTATGGTTTAGGGTTTGGGGTTTACAGTTTAGGATTTTATGGTTTTAGGGTTTTAGGGTTCTAGGGTTTTAGGGTTTTGGGTTTTTAGTTTTAGGATTTTTTAGGGTTTAAGTTTAGGGTTCACCGTTTTGAGGCTTAAGGGCTTTGGGGCATAGGGGTTCAGGTTTCGGGGTTTTAGAGTTAGGGTTTAGGGTTTTAGGGGTTTAGGGGGTTAGGGGTTCGGAGTTAGGGTTTATGTTTAGGGTCTAGGGTTTAGTGTTTAATGTTTTAGGGTTTTAGGGTTTTAGGGTTTAGGGATTAGGGTTTACAGTTTTACGGTTTTAGGGTTTTAGGGTTTTAGGGCTTAGGTGTGACGCCTCCTGCCCTAGCAGCGGGTCGCCAACCTTAAACTACTACTATTAGGCTGAGTTATAGACTAATCTATTACTTGTTATTAGACTATCGCCTCTTTAATTTACGTTTCTGTACGAGTAAATTTTTTTTTCTTTAACCCTCGGGTTCTTAACATGTTCCTAGCATGTTCTTTTGTTATACAACAACTTACCCTTGCTAATACTTTAAGAAATTGAATATGGAACAAGTCCCTGAAACTTATCTTAACTTATTACAGTCTATTGTTCTTTACTAAGACAATGGCCGTAACATCTTTTCCTTAAAACTGAAACATATAAACTTGGTTCTATATTACATTACTCTGCAGCCGAATTTAATTTCTAAGCGAGCGTAGTAGAGACCACTCCCGTGTACCTATGACATTTCTACCACCCTTACCTCTGCCAGTCCATCAAGCAAAACCATTATATGGCTAGCTACTTACCTTTGTTACCTGCACACGAGTAAACTGATGAGCTAACGCTCAGCAAGTATAAACATGCACACATCATAAACTATAAAAGAATTACATTAAAAGTTATGAAGCAAATATGCTCGTGTGAAACATGCTTTCTGTCTTTTTGTTCTTACTACTGTGGGCCTGGGCCCCTGCTTACTGTCTTGTTACTGTGGGCCTGGGCCCCTGTTTATTGTCTGGTCTAGTCGGAATCTCTACTCTTTGAGATTTCCTCCTTTGGGAGGCCGACGACCCGTCAGTCTTTTTACATTACTGAACTATGAGTTTTCATTTCAAAGTGTTAGAAACTTTACTGAATGATCTACAACGTTTTCTCTACGTGCATATGCTAACATGAGAATGCAATATGCTTCATGCATACCTTAAACTGAGCATTAGGGAAATCATAGGTTGCCCTTCTGCAATTTAGCGCACTAAGCCCTCCAAACACGTATAATCTCATAGACTTCGGAACATAAGTAAATTCATAGTTCTAAGTCTAACTACAGCTTACTCGAGTCCAGACAAACATATATGTCTATGCTTACCATAATCCGCTAGGATTCCCGCTTGCTAGAAGTTCTTTCTCATTGTCTCAGCTCTCGTGCCAAAACCTGTTTCATGGAAATAGGTATAAATTTCCTATTCCAAATCACAATTCTTCATACTTAGATTCTTAAATCTAATTCCAAACTCGTTTCTGAACCTTTTTTTCCCTCTAGGCCGAATCCTAGTTTAAGAGGTAAATTACACATATTTGTGTATCTCGGTTTCTGAATCTTAATCTGTTCATTTTTGAGCTTTAGAGCTGTTATTCATTCTCTAGAATCAATTACTAACTCATTGCTTACTAACTAACTTTTAGGAAATTTCAGCAGAGTTTCGCCTTATTTTTCTCGTTTCCTGAGTTTTCAATAACTCGTTCTACTTCTAATTTCGGTACCTGGAGTCAAGATTCACATTCCTGAACACAGATTCCAACATAAAATTTAACAAAACACATGTTCTTTCTTAATCTAGGCTCACGGATTTTCAATGGAAATCCACCAAAACTTCGTTCAATCATTTAAATACTTACACCGTTAGACTCCTATTACGATGTTCTACAAACTCTCGCTTTCAATTTTCACTTTAACGGAAGTTTTCCGAGATGAGTTACTATTCATCTAAATCAAGAAATCATAGAATTCTCATAAAAATCCAAAATCTTACCTCCAGAAGTTGAGGTTTTTCACTAGAACGCCTCAGGTTACGTTTCTACCGGACTGAACGGAAGAAATCTCAGTGAAAATGCTTGATTTTCCTTCCTCCGTCTCTCTCTAACAACTCTTTTTTTTCTTTCTTCGTAACTTTCTCACGTCTTTTTTTTCCCTCTGCTATACTTCACATGAAGTATGTAATAGCCTTTGCTTGTTGTTTTTCCACGTGAGATTGGCATTAGTAACTCCATGCCGTGAGTCACCCTTCAACTTAAGCTTATGTAATGACAAGTGGTGTTATTGCATGTGAGGTATATATCCACCTCACGGTAACTATCATTTTCACTTTTTTTTTACACGTACTTGAGATAATTTAATATATATGTATATATATATATATTATAACTTTGTTCAACCTACTTTTATTCTTTGCTATATCCAAGATACGTGCTAGCAAATGAGTGGGTTCTATACTCCTCAAATTTTTCTTGTCGAGACCTAACTTTCCGTTTCTCAAAACGAGTCTCTTTCCGATACTAATAATTTCACAATCAGTACATGTCCTATACTACTTTTCTGAACTGTCGAGTACCCTGGGTCAAACTTCTCATGTTCAACCCAATTCTCTTGGGTATCTCATTAGTCAATTTCTTTTTCTGGAATTTTCATTTTAATCGATTCAGAATTGTCCAAAACGGGTACCCTCACGGTACTCATTTTTTTAGCAGTTTCCCACTTTAACTGGCTCGGGAAAATTCTGTTTCAGGAACTTTTGTTATTTTTCTTACTTCTAATATTTCTACTCTTTTTCTAACTGGTCATTTGGTCACATACTAAATATTTTAGTTTTTCATAACTAAAATATACCCGCTCAAATTTTTTACTTTTAACTACTATTTCACTATTCATAACTGATATTTATGAATTTTCCTTGTAAGAACATTCGTATTATAACTTTACATATTTCGGGAAATTTTACCTTGTACATAAAGTTCCTCCATAATATTTTCTTGATTACATCAAAATTCTACTACGTATTATTCCGGAAAGAATTTCAGTTAAATACTGGACTGTCCGGATTAGACCTAAATTTTTCCCGGTCATTACATTAGGGTTTTGGGTTTTTGATTTAAGGGTTTTTTAGGGTTTAAGTTTAGGGTTCAACATTTTTGGGCTTAGGGGTTTGTTTTAGTGTTTAGGGTTTAGAGTTTAGGGTTTTGGGTTTTGGGTTTTAGGGTTTAGGGTTTAGCGATTAGCGTTTAGCATTGAGGGTTTAGGGATTAGAGTATTAGGGTTTTACGATTTTAGGGTTTAGGGTTAGGGTTTTAGGATTTAGGGTTTTAGGTTTTGAATTTTGGGTTTTGATTTGGGGGTTTTCTAGGGTTTAAGTTCAGGATTTAGGGTTTAGGATTTTAGGATTTAGGGTTTTAGGGTTTTAGGGTTTTAGTGTTTAGGGTTTAGGGTTTAGGGTTTAACATTTAGGGTGTAAGGGTTTACGGGTTTAGGGTTTAGGGTTAAATGTTTAGGGTTAGGGTTTAGTGTATAGGGTTTTAGGGCTTAGGGTTTAGGGTTTTGGCTTTAGGCTTTAGGGTTTAGGGTTTAGGCTTTTAGGCTTTTAGTGTTTTAGGCTTTAGGGTTTTAGGGATTAGGGTTTTGGGTTTTGGGTTTTTGATTTTAGGGTTTAGGGTTTAAGGTTTATGGCCTTAGTGCCTTTGGGGCTTAGGGGTTTAGGGTTTTATGTTTTAAGGTTTTAGGGTTTTAGGGCTTAGGGTTTAGGGTTTAGGGTTTTAGGGTTCAGGGATTAGGGATTAGGGACTAGGATTTAGGGTTTAGGGACTAGGGTTTAGCGTTTAGGGTTTAGGTTTAGGGTTTAATGTTTAGGGTGTAGGGCTTTAGGGCTTTAGGGGTTTAGGGTTTAGGGTACAGGGTTTAAGGTTTTACGGTTTTATGGTTTTAGGATTTTGGGTTTATGATTTTGGGTTTTGGGCTTTAATTTTGGGTTTTTTAGGGTTTATGTTTAGGGTTTAAGGTTTAGGGTTTAGGATTTAACGTTTAGGGTGTAGGGGTTTAGGATTTAGGGTTTAGGGTTTAAGGGTTTAGGATTAAGGGTTTAGGGTTTGGGGTTTAGTGTTTAAGGTTTTAGGGCTTTAGGGTTTTAGAGTTTTAGGATTTAGGGTTTAGGATTTTGAGTTTTGGGTTTATATTTTGGGCTTTTTTAGGGGTTAAGTTTAGGATTTAGGGTTTAGGATTTAGGGTTTAGGGTTTAAGTTTTAGGGTTTAGGGTTTAAGGTTTAGGGTTTTAAGGTTTTAGGGTTTTAGGTGTTTGGGTTTGGGTTTTTAATTTTGGGGTTTAAGTTTAGGGTTTAGGGTTTAGGGTTTTGAGTTTAGGGTTTGATTTAGGGATTAGGGTTTAGGGTTTGATTTAGGGATTAGGGTTTAGGGTTTAGGGTTTTATGGTATTAGGGTTTTTGGGTTTAGGATTTAGGATTTAGGGTTTAGGGTTTAAGGTTTTGGGTTTTTGCTATTAGTGTTTAGGGCTTAGGGGGTTTAGGGTTTAGGGTTTTTGAGTTTTAGGGTTTTAGGGGTATAGGGTTTAGGGTATAGGGTTTGATGAGGACATCAGGGATGCAAGGAATACTCACGATTCAATTCAAGTTCTAGTTGGTCCGGTGACGAGGTATCGAGCTAAAAGATTTAAAGAAGAATTGAATAACCTAGTCCGGAGAGTTCTACAACAAGAAGAGAGAGTGCTCACTACTGAGGGTGAACAAAGGCTGGTTTTACTCATTAAAGTTGATCCGGAAGAGAGCCATTCAGTCATACACGTCCATTAAGCCATTGCATGGCCAACTTGCATGTTATTCTGAGATACACGTGCAAAGGAAAGTCCAAAAGGCTTTAGGCGCAATTTCCAGCAAGGGATCAAGTCAAGATTGTGGATGAAGATTTAATTTCGTCCTAATCCTATCTTTTTAGATTTAGGTTTCAATTTATCATTTAAAATCCAAATTAGGCGTGTTTAAAAGGAAAGAGTTGGAGTCAAATTCGGATTCCTTCCTAGGATTTGCTTTTAGGAGTGTTATCTTGTTTTAGGTGCATTTATCTCATTAAGGGTATATTAGGACTTTTACAATTTTAAAACTCTTCATGTTATTTTTGGCTATTTAAGGCTGAAATTCGATTAATAAAGTTTAGTTTTTTATGTTTATTCATATTGTGAGATATTCTTCTTAAGTTCTTGAAGAAATTATTCCGAACTTATCAAGGTTTCCTTGTGGCGTTCAAACTTGACTTATAAAATGGATTTTCCATACTCGTTAGTGGCGTCTTCACCATACCAAGGTTCTTGCTTTGCTAAGCAACGGGTCGTGGTTTCCATTAATTCTTGATAGATCTTGAATCTTAATTCCATATTTGGTTTCGGGTTTCATCACATTGTTGGTGTGGTTCGTATCAGGGTTTAGGGTTTAAGGGTTAGGGTTTAGGGTTTAGCGTTTAGGGTTTAGGGTCTAGAGTCTAGGGTTTAGGGTTTAGGGTTTAGGGTGTAGAGTTTAGAGTTTAGGGGTTTGGGGTTTAGGGGAGGTGTAAAGTTTAGAGTTTAGGGGTTTCGGGTTTCGGGTTTAGGGTTTAGGGTTTAGGGCTTAGGGCTTAGGGTTTAGGGTTTAGGGTTTAGGGCTTAGGGCTTAGGGTTTAGGGTTTAGGGCTTAGGGCTTAGGGCTTAGGGTTTAGGGTTTAGGGTTTAGGGCTTAGGGCTTAGGGCTTAAGGCTTAGGGTTTTAGGTTTAGGGTTTAGGGTTTAGGGTTTAGGGTTTTAGGGTTGTAGGGTTTTGGGTTTAGGGTTTTAGGTTTTGAGTTTTGGGTTTTGGGTTTTTGATTTTGGTGTTTGGAGTTTAGGGTTTACGGGCTTTGGGCTTTGGGCCTTAGGGATTTAGGGTTTTAGGGTTTTAGGTTTAGGGTTTTAGGTTTAGAGTTTTGGGTTTTTGATTTTAGTGTTTAAAGTTTTGGATTTACGGGCTTAGGGGCTTTGGGCCTTAGCGATTTAGGGTTTATGGTTTTAGAGTTTTAAGTTTTTAGGGGTATAGGGTTTAAGGTATAGAGTTTGGGGTTTAGGGTTTAGGCGTTAGGCTTTTAGGCGTTAGGGTTTTGGGTTTTGGGGAATAAGGTTTAGGGATTTAGGGTTTAGGGTTTAGGGTTTGGAGTTTAAGGTTTTAGGCTTTAGGGTTTAGGGTTTAACGTTTATGATGTGGGAGTTTACGGCTTTAGGGGTTTAGGGTTTAGGGTTGAAGATTTAAGGTGTAAGGGTTTAGAGGTTTCTCACTATACGATCTTCATCTACGATCTTATTATATACCTATATTATAATATATCATTTTTAATATTATAATAATATAATAATATCTTATATTATGTGTTATACATTTTAATTATATTTATTAAAATAGAATATACAACATAATCGTCGTATTGTAATTAATAATAATAATTATTATTATTATTATTATATTTAT
>NW_010364747.1:141039-160557 GCF_000414095.1 Morus notabilis | reverse complement strand
TTTATATTGTAATAGATAATATACTATAATTAGAAATGATAATATACTATATTATATATTATAATTATAATATGTTATATTATATTATATTTTTATAATTATAATATAAGATTAGAGGACGATCGGATCTGGAGAAATTTTGTTCGTCGACTTCTGATATTTCCTTTTCCTTTTTTTTCCTTTTGGGGTTATATAGATATTTCTTTTGACTTCTGGGATCATTTAGGTTTTTCTGATGGCATCTATAATTTTTCTCAGCCAGAGTCCTCACTTAGAAATTCAGGCGGCAATTACAAGTATATTCCCATCCACAGAGATGTCACCACATTAGCCTCTTCTCTAGCTATGTTCAAATAGTCTTTTTGCTAGATTTTGGGGTTTGTGAAAATGTTCGAGTTAGGCCCTTTGTCGATTCTTTAGAAAGTGGGCCTTTTAAACAATCGGCCCACCACAATTTCTAAGACCTGTTAGACCTTAGAAGTTAGAGAAAAGTTTGGAGAAAGGTGACAAATATTTATGGGGACCTTTACTCTTAACTAATATTTTTGAGATAATTAACCTCTTATGACTTTTAAATGTTGATCAACTTATGCTAGTGCTCTATAAACTATTAATTTTTTTGCACGACTTTAAATACCCTCAAAATAAGTTTCACTCCTCGTCCTCCAATACGTGCTCCTCATTTTTTTCTTACTTTCACATTGCTCCTCTCTTTTTTTTTTTTTAATCTTTTTCATTTCTTTCTAACTCCATTCTTTATCTTTTATTTTGTTTCTTTATATTTTAACTTTTTTCTTTCATCTTTTTTAATTCCATTTATCCATGAGTAACCCTTACGAATAGAATTTTACCCTTCTATCTTTCCGCTTTTTTTCCTTTTTGGCATTATTTATCTATCATAGTCACATACACTAATATTATTCTCTTTTTCTTTTTTGGTTCCTCTTTTACTCTCATTCTCTCTCTTAGATTTCTTGAAACTTAAATCTAAATTTTCTCATCAAAATAATCTCCTTATTTGTGTCGTGTCTTCTTATTTTGTTATCCTATAATTTATAATGTTTTATCAATTTTATCATATAAGCTTTTCACTTAGACTATTATATATATAATTTTTTTGAAATTCTCAATAAATTTTTAGATTATTCTCACTGGTGGCCTTAAATTTTAAGGTCATTTTCAGTTTGTCCCTTAAATTTTAAAAACTCACTTTGCCCCCCTAAACTTTGAATTGTTCTCACTTAATCCCTTTTATTGTAATTTATGTAAAAATCAGACGGAAAAAGAAGACGTTGAGTGTGATCATGTGGTTTTTATTTATTTTCTTTTAACATAAATCTAAACAAAAAGACAACGTAAGTGCGTTATTCTCTTTTTTTTATTTATTTTTAACAAAAATCGTAATAGAAGGGGTTAATGGAAACAATTCAAAATTTAGGGGGCAAAGTGAGAGTTTTTAGAGTTCATGAAGCAAATTGAAAATTACCTTAAAGTTCAGGGATGTCCGTGATAATAATCCTAAATTTTTTTATATATTTTGATTTTTATATCCTACGTTGTTAAAATTTTAATTACAACTCAATGCGTGCATCACACTAATTGGACCAGTAAATAAATAAATAAATTCAGAAGATAGGGAACAAGAAAAAATACAGGATAAACTTTAGAAGCAGACCAGGTATTCCACGCATATTAAGCAATAGAGTACTGGTGCTTCTGAACATACCCTTCGCCTTTCATAGTTTTAGTAGAATAAGAAACTGCAAAAATATGCAATATAAAGAAACATTGGATCTTTTTATCTTTTTATTGAAAATGAGAAAATGCACGTTGTCTGTTGCTGCACGTTGTCTGTTGCTGCAAATTCATTCTGCTGCAAATTCATTCTGACACCATAACTCTTGAAAAAAAGAAAAAAAAAATCTTAACGTTCTAAGCAAGGAAGATAAAATAAATTAAGCAATTTGTGATTTTCTTTTAAAAACAGGCTGGCAAGAAAGATAAAATCCAAGCTGAATCGAGACCCCTCTCAAAAGAATGTACAAACGAGAAAACTACATTTTTTAACTGCTAATCTCTCTATCGAATTTCGGTCTCTTTGCACTCTGCATCTCAGGCACGGAACTCCCCCGCTGCTGGAATGATGCATCATGCTGATATGCACAATTGGCTCCATGTCGGCAACCCCTTGAACTATTAAAGTATATGCAAGGTTTCATTATCTTAGGCTTCGACTCTCTCGGCTTGTGGCCGTTTACTGGTTCCTGATTTGGTACCGGTTGGTGGCAATAGCGGTTGCCATATTGTGAAAGGGCCTCTTGCCTCTCTCCTCCATGTTGCTGAATCAAGCTCTTGTAGTAACTCATGTCTTTTGGTGGAGCAGCTACATGAGAAGGCGGGCAGGGAACGGAAATAGACGGGGGAGGAGGAACCCGGGAATTAGGAAGGTGTCCCATTGCAGCCCCATTTGGCTGGGGATAGAGAGGTCCATTTGATACAGCAGCTGACATAGGTATGCTGGAGGGTGTCCTAATAACCTGGGCAGGTGGTGGCTCTGAAATGGCCACAGATGGTGATCTTGATGTGGTTGTGTTCTGTGTGTTGTTAGTGGTGGTGGCTCCATAATCGGTCACCAATTTCTCAACCATCTTTGGGTTGCTAAGAATTTTAATAAGCAATTCATGGTCAATCAAGTTCCCACGCTCATTATTGTTGGCAAGTTCGGTCAAGGCAGCAGCAAGAAAACCAGGTTCTGCACTAAGAGCCGTTCCAGCCGCCTGCCTCTCAGGGACAGGAAGATTTGCCATGTTCATTGCACTGTGTTGCGATGAAGATGGAACTCCAATGGGTTGTTGAAGGGACTGTGAGCTTATGGGAAGATCATATTGCGCCATAGGTTCAGACGATGTATCTGTTGCTACATCTTCGTCTTCAATGGGAGTAATGGGTATCGATGGAGTTTGCCCATCATCATAGCGAGAATCTTCCACATTCAACATACCTGAGGGACTGGGTAGAAAAAGAAAAAATGTTACAGTTCAAGGAAACATCAAAAACCCAAGATCAAGAATTGTAGTAAGCCAAGAATCAAACTTTGGTGGAATTGCAGATGGGCGTGGATAAACTGCTTCAAGTACTCTCATCTCCCTCTGATTCTGAATTCCAGCCTCTTCGCTTTCATCCCCGGCAACAACTTGCCAGGTCAAGTCGAGCACGAACTGTTAGAGGGAAGATAACCAAAACGGAAGAGCAGATTGTGTTAAAATCAAATTTAAAATGCATTTTATTTTCATATCCATAGATTTAAACTGCATGCTGAATGGGTGACATAGAAAAGTAAATCCCAAAGTATGAGTTACCCTTGGAGGACATCTCCATTTGATGGTAGGAATTTGGGACAATTTGGTTTGTAACAGATTTGCAGGATGAGATCCTTCGAATCCAGGAGGCAGAACATCATCAGAGCCTGTTCCTGTTGAATGTGATAGCCATGATGTCTTCGCTTGAAGATGATCTTGAGAATCTAATCCGACTTGTGAAGGAGATTCTTCTGATAGAAACAGCCTAACCTGTGTAAGGGTGAAATGTTAGTTCCGACAGTTAATGGCTAGATTCTGTTGGATGATAATCCTCAATCCTTGAAGGACTTTGGAAACTCAAGGACCGTAGCTTTGGTAAACATGAATAATTATGCGTGCATGTATGAAATTTTGACTTTTAAAATAAACCTCATTTTATATATAGTAAATATCTGAAATTAACTTATATTGTAAAATGGAGAAATCAAATAAAGTAGCAACAAATATAGACAAAAGCCCAAAGATCAAAGAAAAGATTCCAATGAAATTTGGAAGAAGGCAAACATGTAAATAGGTACTCCTATTATATCTGCCAGTAAAACTATTCCAAGAAATAAATTCACTTGAAACCAATTTTCATAGCAAACAAATTGCATACCAATACGGGTTTACAATATGATTACAACCAAATCATCAAGTTTGTTGGTCACAGAAAACAAAGACGTAGCCTATAGAAGAAGAGTATAAACTTGAAACACTGAAGAGGAAACTAATACACAGTCACAGAAAACAAAGACGTAACTGGGAGTTTAATATGGGTGTGACTGGTGCATATTCCAAGTCTTTTGCAAACTTTCATACAAACAAATTTTTCCAATGCCATAAATAAGCCATAATCGTTTTAGGTAGCATATAATAAATAAAAATGGATGTAATAGTACAAAGCTCTTAAACATCCATCAAATAGATGGCACCCTTAAAAGAACCCTAAGCACTACCTCTCTCCCTCTCATGAAAGTATATCTAACATCTTTTCCAACCAAAGAAACTCATTCAAAATGAGTTTACTTCTTCCCTTTAAGGCCACTTATCCAGCATACATCCAGATTGTAACTAATTGACACAGTTATTTTTCTGATGATACTTTCACAAATACTCACTAAATCTGTGAATATTGTCATGAAAAGGCTTTGTTTCAAGGATGTCTTCACTGCTGAAAATTGTGTACATGATAAGGCATCTTGTATCTTCTCATATACAGTAGCTTATTGCTTAAACGGGTTTTTCTCAACCAGTGGCAGCAAGTTTACGGACACTTTTTACATTGCATCAACTACCTAGACTTTCGACATAGCATCAAAGGACAATGTTTTATGGCTAACCACATTCCTAGCATAGATCCACTTCCTCAAGTTCCAAATCTATATCCATTATATTTTCAGCAAAAACTCTGTATCCATCATCTACTAAATCACCCATAAAGGCCTTAACTTTTACCATTTAGACGCTATATACTAAAACCACATCTCAATTACAAAATCATTCTAATTCATATCAGCTATTCTCCACGAGTTGAAACTGTTATCCGAGCATAAGAGCTTCACTTAATAATTAAATTGCTGCTTTTGTATGTTTTTGTTGTCTCTAAAGCAATGCTAAAAAAAGCAAAACAAAATTGAGAATTGAACTAATTGATTCCTATGCTATACTTCCATAACCAAGATAAAAAACGACTATACATATATTTGATATCACATAATGCAATGCCATAGAAAGAACCAATAACCATACAGCTCAGTAATTCAAAGTTTTTAGAAAAACTATATCCAAATACAAACAGAGTGAGGGCACAAAACTAAATTCTCAACCGAAAGAAAAAAGGAGCTCAAAAAATCAAACAAAGAAGCAGCAATACAGTTTGAAATCACTGAATCAACCAAAGGTTAAGCCAAAGATCCAAAATTGTTTAGAGAATAAAATGACACAAAAAAAATGTTCAGACAATAAACGCCAATCATCATCATCCCAAAAGAAATCGAAGTTCACAGAGCTGAGCTGATTGATTCTCTTTTTTTTTTTTTCCTTCGAAGTTCTTAGACAGGAAGAACTTCATTTCTCTTCAGATTCGGTTATTGGCAATCGAAATTATCGTTAATTAATCTGTTATTAATTATTACCTGACAAAGGTTAACATCTGAAGCCCAAGAGACCCTTTTCGATTTGTGCGATTCCCGCATATTTACCGAACCAATAAAAAAAATAATTCACGAACAACAACAACAACAACAAAATCACTTCGTTCTCCAATTCCTGGGATTAGATTTACAGGTCCGATCAAACCAATGTAAAGCCCTACTAACTAAGATTCGAAACCCTAATCTTTACTTCGTCCTCAATCAAATCCCTCAACAAAAACTTCTCCCAAATTCAGAAGCTTTACAGAATCGAATCAAATCGAATCGAATCGAATCGCGAAGACTCAGAAGACACCGATCGATGATGTTCATAGGCCAGAGGGCGCCACAGAGCCATCCAAGGAAACCCTACATATCCTCTGGTTTAGGCTCTCTCAGTTTTGTATATATCCCATAAATTTTTATTTTTCTTTTTCCTTTTTTAATTTTAATTATTATTTAATTTTAAATTTATTATTGCAAATTATTATAAGTACCAAATATTTCTCTTACTTTGCATCACGGTAGTTTCGGTTTCGTTGTTGTGCTTGGTTTTCGAGTAAGGGAGCGCGTGGGTGGACTGTTGAGAGGGTTTTGTTGAATGTACGCCTGGCGCGTGGTGAAATGCGACTGGAGTTAGTTTTCTCTTCCAGATAATGGCAATGCACATAGGTAAGGATTCGGAGTCCAGTTAAATAAGCCATGAGGTCATGCCTGGCTGCCACTTTTTCCCCCACGTGTGACGTGTCTACGCTTTCAACTTTTTACTGGTTAAGTCAGTTCTGTTCTTGTACGAAAAAAGAAAAAACAAATTTCCACAAAAAAGAAAAAAGAAAAAACAAATATATTAAAAATTGGGAGACTCCTACAGGGTATTAAAAAAAAAAATTTATTGGTACTACCTAAGTCTCAGCCGTTAAATTTTCATATCACAACTGAAATTTAAGTTTCAACTTTCAAAAACATAATTCTTATTATAAAAATTCTCCCATAATTGAAAAAACAATAACATAATAGCTATAAAAAAAAGAGAAATATTATTGACACCAAGATTTTATTAAAACACCCTAAGATGTTTAAAAACTAACATTATATAATTTTTAAAGTTAAATTCTCATATAATTTTAATAGTATTTTTATGTACACTCCATACTTATTTTTATCCCATTTTAAGATATGGTTTGTTAGAAAAGATTTACTTTTCTTTTATTTATAAGTGAAATTTGATTCTTTCTATTTAAATGTTTTTTTTCTTTTTTGAGTTTAAACGATCTTGTTTCTTTCATTCTTTTTTGCTATTTTCGTTTTGAATGACTTTAAAAATACTTTTTTTTTAAAAAAAATTTAATTACATACAATCCATTATCCAAATTTAAGCAAATTTCTCAACGCCTTCATCTCTTTCATCTTGCAAAAAATATAATTAAGAACAAAAAATCAAAACGAACTCTAAGAACAGCTTCAATAAAACACAATACGAACGAGAAAGAAAAGAACATGTATATGGAATATATAGTACAATAAAATGGTTAAAATCAAACCTTCCTTTAGTTTAAAACAAAAATCAAAATCAAGGGAAGAGAAAAAGAAGACTATATTTTTCCCCTACACCATGGTAGAGTCTGTATTGATGTTTTTTTTCTCTTTTTTTAGTCGTAGGTGGAATAAAGACGGTCATTCCGTTAGTATTAGTGTTTGTTTCAGCTCATCAATCTCTGGATCTATGTGAATTTTAGTTGTTTTTATTGATTTTGGTTATGTTCCCCTACCAAGCTCTAATATTGTGTGGATTTTGTTTGTTGGTCTTGCTTGTTTTCCTCCACTAGATCTGGGTGGGTCTAGTGTTGTTTTTCATCTTTTGTATGCCTTTAGTTAGATCTCTCACTTTAGCGAGCTTAATCTGAAAGAATAATGGCTTTTAAAGATTGATCTTCGCAGAGAGTTTGCTACAACCCATTTAGGAGAGCCAACTATGGAGGGAGAATTAAAAGAGTCCAGTGAAGTGCTTCAAATTGTGTTCATTATCGGACTTTAAATCCCTATACTAGGATGCTAACGGTTCTACCGATTTTGATTTGTTATATCAAATTTTATGTGTTGAGGTTTATGTAAGTTTTATGCATGCTTTATTGTTAATGAAATATTGTTTTGCATAAAAAAATATATAAAAAAAAACTTGACGAAAGGTTCTCATCTTGCTCCCTTACTTGGCGAACAATAAAAATTTTATTAGAGTTTAAGGAAAAAAGTTAGGAAGATGATTATATAATATTTTTAAAAAAAAAAAAAAAAAAAAAAAAAAAAAAAAAAAAAAAACTCAACACTTTTGTTTTTCAAGTTCATCCTTTACTTTTGAAATGTCAAGTTCATATTTTGAAAGGTCAAGTTCATACTCTACTTGAAGGAGAAATTATTCATTAACCATATGTCTCAAGTCATTCAAACCAGCAACAAACGATTTAAATGGAAAGTTTTTTTTTTTTTTTTTTTTTTTTTGTATATGTTCATATGGAAAGATTTAGTCAAAAAATAGAAAAGTAAATCTTCTTAACAAACAGATTTTGTCATGTAGAAAAATATGGGGTGTGCATAACGCTTTATGGAACTAGAGATTTTAATTTTAAAAAACATTTTTAATCTTTAAATATATTGGTTTGCCTTAATAAAAACTTAAAGTGTTAATAAAATTTCCCAAAAAAAAGTGTTTATAAAAAACGACCACTATTATACTGCACTTTTAGAATTTGATTTTAACTTAACAATATTATTAATTTGTCTATTTTATGGTTATTGAGATAATATTATTTTAAATATATATTTTTTTGTGTGGGTGGTTAACAAAGGGTTGGAATGTAACGGGTTATTTTACAGACTTATTTGTAAATACTACAATTTGTGGGCATTTATTTTTTTCAACTCATGCATAATGGATATATATATATATATGTAATTAACTCAAAAAAAAAGTCAGATTGCACCCCAAAAATTTATAAATACCCCCACTAATTGATACTCTGTTAATGAAAATTTTTAAAATCTATCCTTTTATAGATATTATTTTTACAATACCTAATTTAACCTCTTATTCCCCACACTAATTTTAATCTTCATTTAATTTATGGAAAACTATTCACCCTCTTGTATTTATATTATTTTGAAATAGTTTTATTTATAAGCTTGTTAGCTTAAGTTTTTCGTTTTTGTACTGATAATTCTTTTGACTCCTGCAACGACTTTGTGAAATCGTGCATACTACTACTAATACACAATGCTGCATTTTTTCAAACAATTATTATTCTTATATATACGTATGAGTTTTTTAATTTATCACCTATGTTTATGTTTGGTTTTTTTTAATCTTTATACAATAAATATGTCATCCTACAAATAATGAAGGATTAAAATTTATTGCATTTCTCTTTTGTTGAACGTTCTACAAAATTCCTCATCATTAAATAAAATTTTTAATTAAAAATAAATATTTATACTAATAATAAAACGTTATTCATTTGAAGAATGTTTGGAAGTATATATTATTTCAAATTGTTCTTAGTGGGGTACAGGTTTTTGTTTTATTTAAAAAAAAATATACTTTCTAATTATAGTTATGTGGGTGTATGTTTTTCTATTTTTTTAAAAAGCAATACTATTTCTATTTATGGTTAATAAATTATAATTTAGTGAGTGTATTAATAAATTTCGTGGGTGCAAATATAATTTTAAAGAGAAAATTGTAAAATTTGCCCTTAGCATAGTAGAAAAAATAGAGAATTTATTATTTAGAGAAAATAAGTCTAGATTTTTACTCTTCACTCTTGATAAATACCTTTTTGTTAGTGTAATTATTTGACTAAAAATGTTATAAATTAAGAGTAAAAAATAAAAATCATGACTCATGCACTTTCAATAGATATTTGTCAAGATTACCCTAGAGTGTATGAGTCTAAATTTTTATTCTTTACTATTGATTAATATTCTTTTAACTAATATAATTATTTAACTCAAATCTTTTTAACCAATTTGAGTTAAGAATTCAAATTTTATTACAGTAAAAAACTCTCAGAAACAATCACACTTAACTTTTTTATTGGAGTAAAAATACTTTCATATAAAATCATATCATTTATTTTCTTTCCCTTTGAATAACGCATGTTTCGGCCGGCGGCCCCTGGCCCATCTCTTCGAAGCAACAGTAACTGCAACCATTGTAATGTAATGTGATATGGAAAGGGAAGAAAGGGGAAAGGTCGAGAGAAAAAATAGAATAGAAAAACGTCAATTGACTTTTGATCGAATAAAAGTGAGAAATCTGGCCCCGTTCTTTTCGCTGATTCGAATTTAGAATTCGAGTTTTGCTACAGTAAAAAGCTCTCAGAAACAGTCACATCTAATTTTTTTACTACAGTAAAAAAACTCTCACACAACATCACATCTCAACTCGAATTAAAAACTCGAATTAGCAAACCGAACGGGTTGGAAAAAGATTAAAGGAGAGAGAGAGCAAAACATGAATTGACGTTTGCTTACATAAAAAAGACAGAAAACAATTCGCATAGATTAGTATCAACGTCATTTTGCTTGCCCAATTTTAAGCCTCTATAGTTTTTTTCTTGTTTTAATTTTGGAATATTAGAGTTTCAATTGGAGATGTTACTCGCAAGAAAATAGGAAGAAAAAAAAATGGTTTACAAATAAATTTCCCAGCGTCCATTCTTCAAAAATGATTTGTTATGGATTTTATGTAGATATTCATGGGATCTACACAAGCAACTATTAAAAATCAATGAATGACTGACAAGGAAATTTCGCATCACTAGAGTGACTCTGCTTGGTTGGTACTTGGTAAGAATGAAAACGAAAATGCAAACAGATAGATACATAGATTAGGATATCTTTTATGTTGAATGACAACCATGAATCATGTGAAAATATAGGAATAATCCACGTATTCTAGTCCGCATCATTGTGTATCTTAGCTTAGGCTAGTTCATACGACCGGACTTCAAAAAGAATTAACAAAAAAAAAAATAGAGGGCGATGACATTGAAAGTTGACGTGCGGACTTCGATAGAACAACAATTCGGATTCGGTTGGATAACCACAAGACTCCTACGGTGTGTAATGACAAGAAGAAAATACTGCCACAAAGTGGTTTTTCTTTTTTTTTTTTTTTTTTTTTTTGGGTTGAAGAAAAAAAGTGGACTCGATACTGGGTTTATTTGCACCAAAAACAAGAACTTTATACTAGGTTTATAATATCGACCCATATAAACAGATTTTATATCGAGACAGTCCTTTTTCATCGGAGAGATGGGATTTTGGTTGTAATGGCATCATCATTTAAAATAGAGCAAATGGTGGACCATTAATCGCCCAAGAGTGATTGGGAGTAATTGAAAAAAAAAAAAAAAGAATCAATGAGGTTGGAAATTTCCAATTTATTACAATGACACACGGCAAGGAAGCCTTCAAGAAGCTCTTCACCTTATATAGTTGCCTCAACTTTGGATTAACAAGCAAATGCGTCTATATCAAACCTAATAATATCAAGCCCAAATATATCATTTGGAGTAAAGTAACAGAAAATAATAAAAAAAAAATGATGGTAGTGGTAACAATAAAAATGTACATAAAAGAAAAAAAAACCTCACTCAGTGTCATATATATATATATATATATATAGAAAGAGAGACTCCCAGGGACTTGCGTGGATAAACCAAGGCACCATTCAAGAAGAAGCTGGAGTGCAAAGCTAAAGTAGCTTGCTGCCAGTCAAGTAAAAGATCAACTATTAACTCCAATTTTTCTGTTAGACTGGTCACCGGCCACTATTTCCCGCTTTCGCATATGATCAGATCAGTCTTTCACCTCTGCCATTTTCTCTCTGAATGACGCGAAATTCAAGTTATCAGTAATCTTTGTCATAGCGTAAAGCTCGTAAAAACATTAAGCAAATACTACTTTTCTAAACCAGTGAGAGGAAATCAAAACATTACGCAAATAAAAAATAGCAGGAAAACACAACTAAACATGCATGAAGTTCAGAAAATCTGAAAATGTGATTGCCAAGCATGCATACCATTAGTCTTTGCACCCTGCTGCGCTTGAGACATCGACCTTTGGATGCGTGGAGACCCCTGCCTTCCATTTGCTGCACCTGGCAAAGAATGTCTCTTTTTGATGTAAATCTCTCTGTCTTGGACATCAGGACTGGATCTTGGAGAGTTATTTGCATTGGCCTTTGCTCGAGCTGATTCCGTCGCCTGCATAAAGTGGGGGAGAGAACTGTTGCTGCTGCTATCTCGAGGTTCTTGCTCACAATTTTCAGGTTTTGTTGAACCGAAGGAATCGCGTCGCTTTCCATTTTTCTGTTCTTTAGGCAATTTTTCCACGCTATTTCTTGAGCCAGAATCGTGATTTGGGTTTGAGGGTGATTTCTTAGTAGCAGACAGAGACCCGCGTTTCTGGTCAGACCCACTCTTGTCAGGTTTATTTTTTCGGTCTTTTGCTGAAACCTGACTAACAGGTGTCCCTTGGGATTCAGCAACAGTCAGATGACTTCTTGGAGAAGCTTCTGGAGATAACACATGGGCTTGGACACTTGTTTCAGGCCGCTGCTGTTCCCTCTGAAACTCATACGATTTCTTCTCTGGCTTCAGCTCTATCTGCGGTGAATCCACAGAAACCACAGAGCTAACGAACTCTCCATTTGCAACATCAAGTTTCTCTTGCTGATCAAGAAGTGTGGGAGATGAGGAAGACTTTACGACTGTGGGAACATCCTTTGCCTCAAGATCTAGATTTTCCTCATCGTTACTAGGATTGCAAATTCCTTCCTCTGAAGCTTTGGCTTCATGCTCATGTTCAATAGCTCCAATATCTGATCTATCCGGAGAATCAAGCGTGGAAGTGACAGAAAGTTCAGTGCCACACTCAGAGCCACCAAGTTGAATTCTTGATCCATGAACTGGACTTTCTGCTATGCCTATCTCCTTTGTCCTGATTATGGATTGTGTCTCAAATGAGATATCCTTGTGTGATTCACCTCCAGATTCTTGATAGGATGAATTCATCATCCAACCTGGATTGACCGCTGAACTCAGCTCTTCAAATTTTGACTGGGCAGTGATAAATGAAGGATTACTTGTCTTCTTTGATCCACAAACAAATTTCTTTGCCTCCGACTCCATCTCCAGTTCTTCTGAGGCAAGTCTCTTCATTGAACGCTTTGGTTGTTCAGGCTCCTCAGAAAGAGGTTTGTGCTCCGCTTGACAATCCACATCTGGCTGCGTCTCTTGATTTTGAAGAGAATTTGTCTCTGCTGAGGACTCTTTAACGTAAGGTGTGCTTGTGTTCTCAATCCTAGGCTGCTCCAAATTATCTACAATTGAGGAAGTGGTAGAAGGGTAGGCCTGAAATTCGAATTTGTCTGCTTCATAAGTGATCAGATTGTCTTCACTTTCAGATGGCACAGCTGATTCATGGACACTACTGGACTTTGAATCCACTGACTCACAAATGATTTCAGATTCTACATTGGTTCCCAATAGAGACTCGGAATTTTCTTTCTTTTTTCCTTCCTGATGCTCTGTGACTGACTCTATTTTCTTCGACTCTGCAGCATTCACTGATGAGACCGACATCCACCTCTCCAACCATTTCCAAGCAGAATCAGGTTTAGAAGGGTCACATTTAACGTTGATACGTTTGGCCTTTGGAGTTGATTCTAAAAGCTATAATCAAATAATAAACCAACCAATCAATATATAGGCACGTGAGATATATAGCCTAAAACATACTTGCAAAACAAAAGACAGAGAAATGTCAACTGTACCTGGTGGGCAAACCTATTGCTAAGGAGCTTCTCAGTGCTAGCTTTTACGCCACTCGATTTGTTCACTGCATTTTCTTGCTTCTGAAACATGAAAAATGGAGGGTAAAATGTCAGAATAGGAAATAAATGTTTTCCCATCTAATACCTTGTGCAATGGAATTTGAGGTAAAGTGAACTCCACAAGTGAACAAGAACAAAGAACGGAGGGAGTTTTATCCAAACCTGATTTACAATATAGCCATCACTAATAGCACCATGACAACAAGTAAAAGCACTTAATACAAGCAAATTTGAACTCCCGGGAAAATCCCAAGGGTGACATCTAACCTTTGCCAATGTCAAGTATCTGGGCCTTACGTCTCTTTTAAGTACTAGTAAATGAGACCTATGGAGAAGCTAAACGCCTCCAAAGGCTTCCATATATATTTTTTTTTTCCAGTTTCTTCCTATTCATAAGCCCATATACAATGCAATTAAGGAAGACGGAAATTTGAGTTATTACCTTCCCATCTGACTTTTGACGTGATCCTTCTAGAGATAGCCGAGCATGTCGAGCACGAACAAGAGCTTGCATTTTCACTATGGCCTGGACACACCGTAAAGTTCCTACGGCATGCCTACGGACAATATGACCTCGAACTGCAGCTTGCAACTTAACTACATTTTTTAGCTTTAGCAGTGCTCTTTGAGCCTGGTAAAGAATTTGACCAGAAATCAGTTCAAATGGCTACTATGCGTTCAGTTTTATGCTGGAATAAATATAATAGAAAAAGTACCAAGAAGCCTCTAACAGCAGTCTGGATAGCAATGACAACAGACTCCTCAATTTTGGCATCAGTCTCATTTTCATTTCCAGTTTCTTGTTCATTTTCAGTCTCATTTTCATTTCCAGTCTCTTTTTCATTTCCAGCCTCCTTTTCATTTCCAGTCTCATTATCACTTTCAGCAGTAACTACTGCGTCTGGTACTTCTGCTTTCACTGTTGTTATCAACTGGGGTTTCTCATCACTGCAATGCACCACAGAGATTTTCTCTTGAGCAGAGTTGTCAGCTGGCTCTCCAAAGTTAACATTGGCAGATTCCGAGCCCTCCTTATTTCCAAAAGTGGGGACGGGGGTTTCCGTGATCACAGTGTTGCTCAGCACTCGATGACGTGCAGACCTCTTGCGAAAACTCCACCCACGTTTATCACTTGAACCCTTGCTCTATAACAAATTCAACATTAATTAGCATACACCAAACATGAACAAAGAAAACACGTAATTACTGATCTTTTTACAAACAAATAACAACAACAACAAATACAAGCCTTAATCTCAAATTAATTGGGGTCGGCTATATGGATTTCTCGTTTCCAGTCTGCTCTAGTAAACATAAGACCCTCCTGAAGTCCTAGATCTTGAAAGTCGTGGCTAACTACGTTAGCCCAAGTAATTCTTGGTCTACCCCTCGCTCTCCTAGTACTAGGTATTTAGATGTTCTCCTAAGCACGAACAGGTGCATCTAACAATCTACGTTGTACATGCTCGTACCACCTCAGACGGTTTTCCCGCACCTTATCTTCTATTGGTGCTACACCTACTTTACTACGAATAACTTCATTCCGTATGCGATCCATCCTCATATAGCCGTTCATCCATCTTAACATACGCATCTCCGCCACACTCATCTTGTATATTTGTTGTCTCTTGATGGCCCAACATTCACTACCATATAACATAGATGGGCGAATTGCTGTCCTATAGAATTTTCCTTTCAACTTAATAGGCATCTTATTATCACATAAACCTCCCGTGACATTCTTCCACTTAACCCACCCCGTATTAATCTTATGTCCAATATCCTCATCTATATCCCCTTCACACTGCACAATTGACCCAAGGTACCTAAATTTCCTAGAAGCCCCAATCACCACACCATCCAATGAAATTCCATCACTCTGATCTCTCAAATTACCAAACCTACAATGCATGTACTCAATCTTAATTCTACTTAACTTAAATCCCTGCGCCTCAAGGGTCTGTCTCCATCGTTCTAACTTACGGTTAATTCCCTCCCAATGTTCATCAACTAAAACTATATCGTCTGCAAAAAGCATACACCAAGGAATCCCATCTTGAATTTCTCTTGTCAACTCATCAATCACGATAGTGAAAAGATAAAGACTAAGAGCGGAACCTTGATGAAGGCCAATCCGAATGGGAAACTCTTCCATGTAGCCTCCAATAATTCTCACACTTGCGACAGCTCCATCGTACATATCCTTTATTACCTTGATATACCTCATATGCACTCCTCTCTTCTCTGCCCTATCATATGCCTTTTCTAAATCTATGAAGACCATATGCAAATCTTTCTTAGCTATTCTATACTTTCAATCAACGTCCTAAGAAGAAAAATAGCCTCCATGGTTGATCTTTTTACCAAATTACCTAAAAAATACCTTCATTATGACGACAATACTTTTTAGTACCAGCGTCATGGAACCATAAAATAAGCACATAAATAACTGAGTTTGCATGAAGAGAAGATAATAACGTTATGCAGGCATCCCTTTAAAAGAGACACGTTATATTTGTGTTGACATGTTCTAGTGATAAACCAAGTTTGCGTAATTAGAAATGATAATAATTTTTCTTCTTTTTTTTTTTTTTTTTGCTGACATTAATAATTCGAATGTTTCGCGTCCATATCAACCACCACAAAAATGAATCATAGCATTTAGATAATTTGGACTGTTTTATGATTAAGGGATATGGTGATGATTTGTGACTTTCCGTACAACTGGCATTACTATAAGGCTTATCTTCTTACCTTTTAACTTTTTGAAAGCTTCTTTTTAAAATTATCAAAAGAAAATAACTTGGAAATTTGAGATTTACACCAAAATACACAGATTTAATATAATAGATCCTTAATCATGCACTCCATTTAGAACTCAACTTTCTGTTAATATCACCGCCAAAACGAAAACGTTTCATTTTTCTTTGTCTGTTTGATGATACAAAGTGTTTCAATTTATACGAATAATCATATTCTAGATTCTTAAATTCTTACTTCGTCACCGAACAGTAAACAAAAGCAACGTACCAAATCCCAAAAAAGAAAGAAAGAGAGAAAATAACTACACTTCCAATTACTTCTTTTGATGAATCAAATAAATTTTGTTCAGTAAAGATCAACTAAGACAAAAAATTCCACTCAATCACATGGTCGCATTCAAACTCCGTTCAGTAAAGATCCTGAACTCCTCAGATCTTTTGATGAATAAAAAAAACTACTAAAATTTTTCAAAACTCCCTTTTTTTCATCGTTTCCATACACAGCATTGCCGATTCCAAGTAAGCCCACCAAGCATTTGGCAATTCGATAATTAAAACCCAAAAATTTAAGCAAAAATGCAAATCAAAACACATTTTATTTCAAAAAAAAAAAAAAAAAGAAAGAAAGAACCAGTAAAAACAAATACCTCAATGGTTTCGAGATCATCCTTGTTCGCGGAATCGCCACCGCATGTGATAATTTTGAAACAAGAAGTAGATTTTCCCATTTTTTGGTTTTTTTTTTTTTTTTTTTTTTTTTTTCCCCCTCCCCAGTTTTCCCTTTTTTTTTTTTTTTTTTTTTTTTTTTTTTTTTTTTTTGCCACTGACCAGTAGTTTCTTCTCTCTCTCGGACCTCACTTACTCGAAGACAAAAACCGTCTATGTAGGTGAGAAGCGTTGGAAATTGTAGACAACAAAAAAAACAAAAAACAAAAAACAAAAAAAAAAACAAAAAAACAAAAAAAAAACTCAAGAACCCGGATCTCAACAAAGTCCTTAAATCCAGTTAATTCCCCACGTTGGAATCCGCCATTTATCAACCCCGTTGAACTTTACGGCCTGTCCGTTGGGAGAGAAGAGAGAGTGGGTGACAAATATTTTCATGAAAGCCTGTCAGATCTCTTTAATAATTTTTTTTATATATAAATTACAATAGATAAAATAAAAAGTTTGTGGAAATAATAATATTTTATCCAACCGTTGAAATCGCGAGACGACAATATACCTGCGAGAAATTTGCTGGCGTTTTATCAATTAAAGTATCGAGCGGATTAGCAAAAAATATTATCGAGCGGGACCGTTGTATCTAATCTAAATCATGTGTTTTTGTGCTAATCAGAGTCAGGAGCTTATCTATTGCCTTGATTTTTTGTCTTGGTATAGATAGGCCATCTGTAATAATGTTAACTTTGGCATAGGATGACAAAACTTTATTCTACGTGTCGCAAATCCTTTTAGACTTTGTGATTTACATTATCATTAACTTTTTTTTTTTTTTTTTTTTTGCTGATCTACATTATCATTAACTTGAAGACTTTTTCTGAAACAAAAAAAAAAGGTTAAAACTTGTATTAAAAAAAAAGGAAGACTTAGCCAACATTAGTAAACAACTTATCACTTAACTTTATTTATACTTCTAACTCAAAAAGTAACTCATTCTAATTATTATAATAAAAAAAGAGGATTTAAAAATCCTAGGTAACTGATCAATTTGTTAAAAATTTAAGTTAGTGATTTTGATTCTGCATTTAAATTTTATGAAAGAACTTATTGATAAAATTTTTAAATTTTAAATTTTTATGAGAAAAAATATTGTAACATAATTAAAACTATAAATTTAAACTTATAAATCATGAATTTGAATGAACTTAAAAAATTTCAGATTCGGTGTAGTGTTGAAACTTTGGACGGGCCGCTATCGACCACCGAAAACTCTAAATTTTTACCCGATGACCGAGCCCACCCGAGCCTGAATTTTCGGGTTGCCCAAGCCCGCCCGAGTTGCCCGAATTTTTTTTAATATTTTTTATATATTTATATATTATTATATGTATTATATATATATATTATATATATATTATATATATAATTTTGTTTATTAATTGTATATAGTATGTATATAAATGATTTTTAAGTTTTTATTGTAAAAATTATACAAAAATTATAAGGGATATTGCAATTTGAAATTTAAAATGAACACGAGCTATATAAAAAAAATTATTTATTTATTAATTTTTAAATTTATAATTCATTATTGCCTCATTAAAAACCTTACCAAGAAAAATTCAATTGGGATAAAAACTTGGTAAGGAAAAAAGAGTGCAATCATTGTGGGACGAATTACAAATTTAACGAACTTATAAAGTCTATACAAGATTACAATAACATTGTACAAAGTAAATAAATATTTACAAATTACAATAATAGAATTTAATTTGAAGCTGAAGGGCCGTCTTGAAAATTAAAAGTTAATCTATTAAATTCATCGATCCATTCTTGACTTGCCGGTGAAATTGTATCGTATAAGCGTTGGTCAGAACGATCACAATCTTTAATGCACATCAAAGCTTCAACAATGTCTTGTTGCAATGTGTTTCTACATTCCTCAAGTATTCGGCCGGTCGTACTGAAGGTTTGTTCGGATGAAATAGTGAAGACTGGGATTGAAAAAATATCTATTGCCAGTCGAGTTAGGATCGGCCAAGTTAATGCTCGTGCCCTCCACCACTGAACCAAATCAAACATTTCACTATTGTCGACAACTAAGCCTAAAACTCAGGTACGTCATTAACTTGTTGAAGCCGCTGATGTTGCCGCCACCTCTTGATGAAGATCCACTCCCAGATTCTTCTTGACCTTGAGTCGTCATCGTCGTCGTCTTCTTCTTCTTCAATCCGAAAATATTCAAGAATGAATGCGGATTGTCGTCTTGTTGTTGCGGTTCTTCTACACGAGTGTGTTTCTAAACCTACTTTTATAAGAGCTATAGAGAGATAATATTTTTCCTTTATAATAGGAAATTGGTCAGAACAGTCAATATCTAAAAAGTCACCTAAGTTTTCCAATCCACTTTCTAAATCATCTAATTTTAATCTAGGATAAAAAATAACACCGAAACCATACAACATTGATAATTTAGACCAATATTTTTTAAACTTCTTTTTCCATAGAAGCGATAGGTGTTGGGAATGGTGTCCTAGAAGCATAAGATGTAATAGAATATTTATTATTTATTTAATAAAAGAGTTTATTCATCAATTTTATGTGTATATATTTGTGAATATTTTATGAATATCAATGAAAATTTCATGATTATTTATGTAACCTTAAACATTGTATATAAGTGTTATATACGAGAGGATAATGTTTAAGGATAATAATCAAAAAGC
>NW_010364747.1:138132-140210 GCF_000414095.1 Morus notabilis | reverse complement strand
AAATTATAAAATTAAACACTCAAAAATAATTAATTGAGAAGTAATTATTATTTAAATAATGTGATTATTTAAATTTGAATTTGAACACATCTAGATTTATCCATTTAAACTTATTTGATAAGTTGTTCAATTTAGAATTCAAATTAATTTAAGTTTGACTTAAATTCGAATTTGAATTTGAGTCAAAATTGGACTACAAGATAAAGAATAATTTTCTCTTCCTTCTCTATCTACAAATTGGCGCCACACAGGGATGAAGATCCCCTAAGGTGGCCAGCCACAATGGATAAGGATAAAAGGAGATTTTGTTCCAAATTCAAATAGGAGATAATTAACAAACTTTATCTTAGAGATAGAGATTTGATTCCTTTTTGAAGTTTGACTTCTACTCTTTAAATATGAGAATGATAGAAAATTGTGAACACAATTTTTAAAACAATTTTTCTGCCCTAAGAGTTAGGCTGGCCAAAATTCTCATGGTAGAGAGGAAGGAAAAAAGTTTTCTCTAAAAATTTCACATCGTGCATGCGTTGGTGTTTGTGAAAATTCGAGTGTTTATTGTAACCCGTTTTGTCTCATTTGTGCCCACACACACGTCTTCATGGATTCTAGGAATTGACGTGGAAGACATTAGTTTTCTAAACACAAAGCTTTGGAGCAAAGATTGTTCGAGGTCAAAGAACTCAAGTTATCAACCGAGTCGGCCTCATAAATTAATATAATCTATAGAGTATCTCAAAGTTTTTATGAAAATTTTTGTTATACACGATCCGCCCCCCCGCCACGCTTCCGCGTCCGAATTCGATTCGGCAACCAACAATAGGAACTCCTAAAACCTCGTGTGTCCTAAATTCACTAAATAAAATAATCATTCTTAAAAGTTCTCCTAACGCTAATGGTGACGTTGGGTAATATGTTCCACTAAACTTTAAAGTAATTTCGTAAAATCTACCTAAAAAGTGTTGGAAACCGAATCGAATTCGGATGCAGAAGCGTGGCGAGGAGGCGGATCGTGTATAACAAAAATTTCAGAAAACTTTTGAGATACTCTATAGATTATATTAATTTATGCACGAATAAATTAATCACATTAATTTCTATATATCAAGAACTTAATCAGGAAAAATACCTGGAAGCCGACTCGGATGATAACTTGAGTTCTTTGACCACGAACAGTCCTTGCTCCAATCTTTGTGTTTAGAAAACCAAAGTCTTCCACGTCAATTCCTTGATTCCACATAGACATGTGTGTGGGCACACATGAGACAAAATAGGTTTCTGAAACACTCAAATTTTCACAAACACCAACACATGCACGATGTGGAATTTTTTAGAGAAAAATTTTTCCTCTCTTTTTCCTTTGAGAAAATTCGGCCACACTAACTCTTAGGGCAGAAAAACTGTTTCAAAAATTGTGTAAAGAGTAGAAGTCAAACTTCAAAAAGGAATCAAATCTCTATCTCCTATTTGAATTTGGAACAAAAAATCTCCTACACCTTATCTCTAATGTGGCCAGCCACCCTAGGGTTTTTCTCCCTTGTGTGTGGCGCCAATTCTGGATAGGGAAGGAAGAGAAATCATCCTTTATCCTATAGTCCAATTTTAATTCAAATTCAAATTCGAATTTAAGTCAAACTTAAATTAATTTGAATTCTAAATTGGACAACTTATCAAATAAGTTTAAAAGGATAAATTTAAATTATGTTCACAATTCAAATTCAAATTTAAATAATCACATTATTTAAATAATAATTAATTCTCAATTAATTATTTTCGAGTGTTTAATTTTAGAATTCCGTAATTCTAAAATTTCTATTTTGCCCCCTATGTCTGGTAGAATTACAAGGACAACGCGAGAACTAATAGACCTATAATCCCGAGCTCCAATAAAATTAATAATTAATTAAACACTTTAATTAATTAATTAATTCTATTAATTCCAATAGTTACTCCACTATAAACTTGGAATCACACTCTCAAAATTATAGACATTAATTACTTCTAAACTGTGAAGTGTCCATTTGATATAGTCATTGCATATAGATCAATCATCCATAAATAATTCATAATTAGAGTCA
>NW_010364747.1:56609-137995 GCF_000414095.1 Morus notabilis | reverse complement strand
CCTTGAGTACCATTGATTCTCTAATGGATAGTGATTCATAAAACACATTCATGAACCAGAGCGCTCTTACTAATCCAAGTACCGAATCAACACTCAAGAGAATTATTTATCTACTTCTTTCTCAAGAAGGAATGGATTCCATCTCGTATAATAACATTCCCAGCTACCTATTTCATCATGTCTCCAAAATACAAAGAATAGGATTCAGTATATATGACCATCGGTAGACTCAATTAGAATTTCTATGCTTAACGAAAATTATTAGAAATTCATATTGTGTCTATGTCCCTGTTCCACACAATCTCATTATACGAAATACACTCATTCAATATCTCACCATATTAACAGTGTGGATAGCACCGTTCCATTCTAAATGGGAATGACATGTATTAATAATATTTTAATTAAAGATTCTGAACTTTAATTAAATTCATTATGAATAATGTTTTTTATTATTATCCTTAAACAATATCCTTTCGTATATAACACTTATATACTATGTTTAAGGTTACATAAATAATCACGGAATTTTCATTTGATATTCATAAAATATTCATAAATGTATGCACATAAAATGATGACTAAACTCTTTTATTAATTAAATAATAAACATCCTATTACATCTCATGCTTTTAGGACACTATTCCCAACAAAAAGTTATACAAAAGTTCAGCAATTTGCCAATCAGTTGGTCTATAAATCATGGTCCTAATTTTGTACTAACATAGTTTGTTATAGCATTTTTATAGGGGATGCATTTTTCAAGTATTATATAAGTGGAGTTCCATCTTACGGGCATATCTACGGCTAATGCTCTAGGATTTTGATTACATGCTTGTAGAAACCTAAACCGATCTTGTATTCTTTGATTACTACCTTGAATCCATGCAATGTTATCTCTAATTCTTTTAATATGACCTGACATTGATTTTAAACCGGATTTTACTATTAAATTAATTATATGGCATGCATAATGTTGGTGAAATATATTATTATTACCGAATAAACTTAAATCATTTTTAAAAAATTCTATTGCTTTAGTATTTGCAGTAGCATTATCTAATGGTATAGCCACTACTCTATCCCTTAAACTATATTCATCAATGACAGATAAAATTGTATTATATATTAAATTGGTAGTATGTGAACCTATAACATATTTAAAACTTAATATTCTCTTATCTAAATCAAAACCTTTAAAATAATGTCCGGTTACAGCTAAATAATCTTTGTTGGCAACGGGGGACCAAATATCTACCATTAACGCAACGCAACCACTAGTAGAGTGTAAAAAGTTGATTAATGCTTACCTTTCTTGTTTATATAATTTTAATGCATCTTTCCTAAGAGTAGTTCTTGAAAAAAAAATTGTGCATTAGGATTATGTACAATTTTAATATAACGCTGCCAATTCTTTTGTTCGGTAAAACTAAGTGGTTGGTCTAATGTGGCTACTGATTGTGTTATTTCCATACGATCAACTTGCGGATCGTATTTTCAAGTGGTTAGATCACCGATTTAGCAGTCAAATGATAATTGTGTTTGGCAGAGATCGGGTCCGTCTCCTTACTTTTGAAGACACTTTTCAGAGTGTCTTCTCAAGTGTGTAGTGTCATGAATAGTATCACATTGTAATTTATCACCACAATATTTGCATTGAGTTATGTATTTAACGTTACCGTTATTGTCGACCTCCTCAAATGTGTTGAAGTGCTCCCAAACTGTTGAGGTGCACTTGCATTTCTTCTTAGAACTTGCAACACTTGCACTTGCACTTTCGCTTGCCTCTCATCCATACCCACCACCATTACGTCAACGACCTCTAGTACGTCCACCAGGGCTCGGATTTACAGTTTCCTCAGCAGCTCTTTCTGCTGTTTGAGATTCCTGCGTTTGAAAAACATTAATAGGAACTTGCCCTTCTTCGATGTTGAATTGGGCATCAACGGGAATATCACCACCATAACCAGAAGAATCCATTATGAAAAATAAGAGAGATTGAGAGCACTTTGAGAGAGATTAAGAGAGATCGAGAGAGATTTGAGCGAGATTAAGAAAGATTTGAGAGAGATTAAGAGAGATTTGAGAGAAATTAGAGGATGAGAGTTTTTAGGTGAGGAAAATAGTTGGGGGAGGGGGGTATTTATAGGAAATTTTATGGCTTGAAAAAAAAAATTCCCTCAAAATTTCAGTTTCAACAGTAACACACTTTTCGGGCGGATCGGATTGGGCAAAATAGAGCCGTTGCATTCAAATTTCGGTCTAACGGTCACAAAAAATTCGGGTCGGGTCGGGCAAAAATTCAAACAAACTAGCCATTTTTTTGGTTTTCGGGCAAAAAATCAGACGTAGGGTTACACTGAAAAATTTTAAAAAAATCCGACGGACGGCAATCACGACTTCTCCACTGACGGCGGGTTGGTGGGGTTGATTTTTTTTTCAGGCTGCCGGAATGGTGCATACCTATCGAGCCCAAAAATTTTCGGGCTTCAGACGGCCGCGGGCTGAAATTACAACACTAATTCGGTGTATTTTGTGAAGCGATGCATACAACAGAATGATATGACGTCGTTCCTCATCAGTCATTTCCTTGAGATAATACCTCATCGTTTAGAAAAGCGAAATGTCAAATTTGCCCCTTAATATCAGATGACCGAGAAATTGATCAAAGTGAAAGGAACATATCGCGGGTTAATATTGAGAAATTGAAGGGGCAAAAACTTTGAAAAAAAATAATAATAATAACGGGCAGTATACGTGTGTGGGACCCTTTCTCATGTGAGGATTAGGAACAAATAAAAATGGTCTTAAGGGATACAAAGGAGGTTGTCTAGTATCTCTCTAACAAATAATTGGTCCTCGAAGCAGTTATCCCTAACCTACCCATCCATTTGACAGCTATTTTGTCCTCCCGGGACACGTGGAAGAGTATCTAGGGTGACACGTAAGATCACATGGAAGCCCTGGCCCACAAAAGGAAAAATGATATTTGCTTGCTCAAGGCGTGCCATCTTAGATCCGCTCTACTCTGCAGCCTTGCAAGTGGGTTGCCATGAGTCTGGCATGTGCGACCCAACTATCACATTATGATCCCGAATTTGATTGATGTTTTGGATTCTTGACCTCTTCACATCTAAATCTAAACGACTTGTCGCAAATTCACATATAAATATGTGGAAACACTTCAATCTTACGTATTTTAATGCGCCGTCTACTACGAGTTTGTCATACTCACGCAAGCACATTCTTTGAATTTGTACAGCTGGTCAACTATATAGAGATAGTCAAATTTTTTTTTGGTTGCGCACCAAAAACAAATCCATATATCTACTTTATCAGTTGCGCGAAAACATTATATTCTGTGAGGATTAATTTAGGGGTTTCTGAAACATCTATATTATTCTTATATATATGGCTATATTGAGTCTGAATATGGCATAAGTTAGTTGCGTGGTCTTCTTCCTATATATATATATATATATATTAATATATTATATAATAGGTACAACAGCATATGACTGTCCACCATATGGACCTCTCTTCAGTGAACGTTTGGTGGAGCCACAAGTCACATGGGGAGAGAGAGCCTTTGTGGGATGTAAATTGTGAGTGATAAAATGCTCTTTTCAAATCCTTAGGATTGATTCATCGTTTATGGGAACCGTTTTGGAGAGAAATACCAAGTAGCCAAATTATATAAAAAGCAACATTGAATTGTCACTTTTAGCATTGTTGCCTCGTCTATTATCGAGTCTAATTCTTATTGGCTTAAGTATAAAATGTTAAGACGTAGTATTCAAACTTCAAATTTTATGGGGGCTAAATGGTAGTACCAAAAGAATTTGTCTCACAATTGATGAGTGCCGTCGCTATAAGCTTTTTGGTTTAGGATAAAGTTTCTTTGTACAGGGTAGCTAGACTATAGAGTATGCCCATTGGCCTTAATGTATCACATGTTAGGGGGCTGACCAGTCGTTATAAACGTTAAGAAAATATTAATATGTGAAATATATGTTCAGAATTAGAGATAAATGTGCCGTGGCCAGGAAATATGTAACAAGAAACAAGTGGCATGTCAAAATAGAAAATGACAAATGGGTGGGGTTCTCTCGGAAGGACTACTACTCTCATTGTGGGATTTAGCTGTCTTGTGGTTTATGTTTACAAAGATCTCAATACCTTAAAATAAACTTAAAAAATAAAATAAAAAACTCATATATGGGTAGGGCTTTATTTTAAAATCTAAAACATTGTATGGAAATACCAACTCCAAAAACAAACCTATAAAAGTGAAGATGTGTATTGCTTTATCAACTGTTCTAAGGTTTTAGGGTCAATTTTAGAAATGGTCTTCAATCTTTGTCCCCCAATTTCACTTTGATTCATAACTTCCAAAAATTCCAAGTTTAACCTCAAACTATTACTTTGTTTCAATTTTAATACTTTTGTCAGTTAGTTTGAAAAAAAAAAAAAAATTCCTAAATATGAATTATATGTTCCATTAGCATAGTGTTATTTTCCATTAGGATCACGTGTATATTACGAATTTCACAAATAAAATTTATTGCTAGCATTACGTGCATGTTCTATTTTTTTTTTTTTTTTAACACCTAACTTGCAGGATACACTAAAACTAAAACAAACTCATAAATTAGGGTTACATTTAGAAAACTTTGAATTCATGAATCAAAATAAAATTGAAGATAAAATTCAAGGACTATGTGTAGGATTAACCCAAGGTTTTATTATTAGCCACATTATAGTTTTGTTGCAATGAACTTGGAGTCTGATTAAAAAATTTTCAATTACAAGTAAATTATTGATTGTTACATTGATTTGGTCATATGATAAATTAAAAATAATAAAAAGATTTCCAACTTCCACTGCCTCTTTTTTAAGACTCATGAGCAGTCATATTGTATGGATCATACACCAATTTTAATCTTATAAAGGGGACATAAGTCATCATGATCGTAATGGATGGGGCCTCTTTGGTTTGCATGGATGACCCGTCTAGCTTTAATTTATTCCAACAATCTTGTTCGGAGTTGGTCTCACTAACACGTTGAAAGCTGCCGCAGCTGGCTCATTCACAGGTCACAACCCTTTTTTTTTTCTTTTTTTTCCCCCTTTTCTCTTCACTTTAGAAGCAAACAATATTAGTGCTTTTATGGTCCCCACTAGGATACATTATTCCAAGCCTTAACGTGTATTTCAAGCTCACACCAATGGCTAGCTTACCAGGATCTCAAAATCCATACATACTGTTGACCGTGAAAGCTCGTCAACAGAAATAGGCCCGGTCACCTCAAAGTATCCCGTTAGATTACCGGCAGGATATTGACTGTATACTCAGTTTATGCAATGAAATGTTTGTTGTATTTTTCGAATGGAGAGCAATATGAGGAAAAATGCTTGAAATAGAAGAATACACGAAATTTATAGTGGTTCACTCTGTTAATGAAGAGCTACATCAACTGTAGTGTTATATTTCTTTTGAGATTGTTACAATTTACATCAATTGATGTTCTCTCATTTTTTTCTCTCTTAGGAAGCCAACCCCTTGGCGTATGGGGCTTTGCCCTTTTTATAACCCAAGCTTCCTTCATCGGTGGTTTTCCTTCGTAGGTGGAAGCACTCGAGTGGCCTACTTTCTAGGCTAAGATCGTAGCCCACTAATCACTTTTGGACTGTTCACTTAGCCGTTGGGTCTTCTATTACGGCTCTGTGACTTCCTGTAATCTGTTGCTTCCCACTGCAGGGCGGTTTAAGGGTTTATAATTAATGCATGCACTGCAGTCACCTCGGGAGTCCCACGCTTATACGGTCGACGCTGTCCTGTTGCAGCAGAGTCCAGGCGCAGACCACAACTCGGCCGACCTTAGCTAAACTTCCTCCCCGGACGAGCCATATAGACGTCGAGGGTTAATGGGGTCGGCAGCCTAAACGGTCGACGCCTGCATCCACGCAGCCCCTGTGGGGCCACGTGGCGTACCCTTGTTGGCTGACGTGTTCAAGCTTATTTTCTGGTACAACATATACTTTCTTGAACCTTTTTCTTTTTCTTCTCTCTCTCTCTCTTTTTTTTTTTTTTTTCTTTCCCTCATCGTCTTGGTATATTTGTCATGTTCACTAGCGAAAGCTTACTAATAAGCAACAATAGGTGATTAGCTCAAATCATTAAGTTTTACTTGTATGGCCAATTAACAACTGAAGGTATGGTTGGCTAAGATCAAAATCCTAAACCATTGTCAGAATAAGGAAACCTGGACCAGTCAATAATTACAAGTAAGATAACCATGACGAATATTAACCAATTAGTCATTCTCTCGCTTGTTATCAGACTCTTTCCAAATTTGTCTAGTCAAGTTACTATAAAAATTGTTATTGATATCTCTCATTTTGATTATTTGATTAGCATTAAGTTTCTGCTTTTTAGCAAAAAGGGAAATGCAAGTTGCCTTTTGTAGGAGTCGTTTGGAAGAATCTCTTCCAACTAGGCTGGGGCTAAGGCTAAATCTAGGAAGCGGATATGGATAGCATATGGGAAAGCCCAGTCTCTTTTGGGTCCTTTCCATCTAGAATGTGTCGATGTCATTGGGTGTCTTTCATATCAGAGATTTAATCAAAAACAAATTACACAGCAGCAATCATTTTCACAGAAAAACAGGGGAAAAAAAACCATCAAAACTATATTCTAAGAACTTCTTAAAAGAAAAATGCTTAAGGACCATACTTGCATGAAACCAACTCCATATTAGTTTGATGTTGGACATTACTAATAAATATAACATTATTCGGTATTGTTATCTAAAATAAATATACGTCACACTCTTTATTTTTATAAGTTATAATGATCTTTCTTGCTGACGTAATCTTTTGCAATGTACTTTGGAGTCTGTGAGACTTTGGAAGAAATTAGAGCAAAGTATAAAGGTGTATCTGTACCATAAGAGCTTGGGCGATCGGAAGTCAGAACCATGTGCATTATACGTCATTGTTATCTAAAATAAATGTACATCACACTCTACTTTTACAAGTTATGATGATCTTTCTTAGAGATGTAACAATGGGTTGGGGCCCGTGGGCCGGCCCAGGCTCATCCTGATACAGTGACGAGCCGGGCTGGCACAGCCCGTCACTGTTCAAGTCACGGCCCAACACATAAATATTAGCGAGTTGGGCTAGGTTAACATATATCGGCACATGGGCAGGCCCGACACGGCCCATGAAAAATCATCTTATATATAATTATCCTGATTGTACTCTTTTTTCCTTACTAAGATTTTGTCTCACTGGATTTTCCTTGAAAAGGTTTTTAATGAGGCAATCGTAAATCAAATATCTTTTTTTATATTTCTATTAACTATTCAAACTTTTATATTTGTTAACTTGTTTTAAAATTTAAAAATAAAAAATAAAAAAAATTTAAAAATTACATGCTCAGATAGCTGGCTCATCTAAACCCATGATGGGTCAAGATGGGCCTTTAATGGGTCAGCTCATTCAAGGCCCACGGCATGACCCATCCTGACCCACAACACGACCTAACCTGCCCCACGTAAAATTGGCTCGTGGTGTAGGCTGAGCCGAGGTAATTCTTATACGGGTCGGCCCGGCCCACAAATTTTGTGGGCTGAGCCGGCCTAGCCCACGGTCTATGTGGGCCTAAGGAGAACGGGCTGGGCCAGGCCGAGCCAGCCCGTTCTTGCAATTCTTTCTTGCTAACTTAAGTAGTCTTTTGTAATGTACCTTCGAGTATGTGAGACTCCAGAAAAAATTTAGGAAGAAAGAGGAAAATAGGCCAAGACTTGAGATGAATTAAAATTAATAGGCAAATAGTTTACATAAGTTAATAAATAAGCCAAATTACTGTTTTTGTCCATTACTTGTCTGGTTATGAACCATAACTTGACAAGTTATTGTCCATAATTCATAATTTTTGTCCATAACTTGTCTGGTTATGAACCATAACTTGACAAGTTTGTCCATAACTTATCTGATTATGAATCATAACTTGATAAGTTTTGGTCTATTAATTTTTATAACTAAAAATTGACCTATATACTTTCTTAAGCTTTTCATATTGTCTTATTTTCTACTATTTCCGTAAAATTTAATCTTCAAAGTCACAAGAAGTTCATAGCAAAGTTTTCAGAGGAAAAAAAAATCTAGAGCAAAGTATAAAGGTGTATCTCTCGGAAGTCAGAATCGTATATTTTTTTGAAGGAATTAGAAGTTTTACTTGAGCAAGGAATCAACATTCTACATGCCGAGGAAAGTAAACCCAAGCAAGGAGAGAATGAATCGGGAAGAGACATGGTTGAAGGGTTAATGGATATACTTAAAGCCATCTCTAATGCAATGCTATAATTTATGTGTCAATTATAAATTTAATATTTAAGTATAAAAAATACTCTCTAATGCAATATTACTTGTTATGTTAAATTTTTTTTTATGCTATACTTTGTGATAAATTTCTTACCAAGTATTGCATATAAAAAATTTAACATTTAATTACTATTGGTTGAAGTGTTTATTTTTTTTATGTAATCAATGCAACTTTTACATTTTTTAATTATTTTAAAAATAAATGTTTACTTTTACAACTTCCAAAACTTAATAAATATAATAAAAAATAAATTTAAGATTTCAAATAACATTATGTATCAAAACAAAAATAAAAATAACATATAATATCATAATTTTTTATATTAAATATACAATTAACATTAACATTTAAATTGAAGATGGTCTTACACTGTGATTTCAGCACTACTTACTTTTTCTCTCTTTTTCTTTTTGAATATGTTATTAGAGCAGCAATTACTAGCTTTTGAAAGAGATTTAGAGCCTGTTTAGTTGGCTGATTCGAATTTTTAATTCGAGTTGAGATGTGATTTTATGTGAAAAATTTTTATTGTAGTAAAAAAGTTAAATGTGACTGTTTATAATAGCATTTTACTGTAACAAAATAGGATCCGTAACAAAAAAAGTATATGTGACTATTACTGAGAATTTTTTACTGTAACAAAATTTGAATTTTAAACTCAAATTGTAAATCCAACTCATTATATTCACGTCTTTTACACCTACGTGCCGGAATGTGATTGTCTGATTGAGACAAAGGCACTGCCTGGCGAGTGTGAGACTCCCAAGCACGCATCGTTCTTTTGTTTGTAAAGGACCAATTTTTCTGAAATAATCAAAACTGATGTGTCCATCAGCAAAAAATAAATAAATAAATGAATACATAAAAAAATAAATAAAATGATAATAGATAAAATCAAAACTGATGTGTCGTTTTCTAAACTTGAACGACAACAAACTTTTAAAACACAAATGAGAGAGCATCGGCCGTTCACAGTTTTACAGAAAAGTTAAAAAAAAAATGTACGTGTTTTTAACAAATTTTATACGAGTACAGTTTTGTTTCTCGTGATCTCGTCGGTGGAAAGAAATTTAAAGTTACCAACACTCCACCGTCATTAAACATTCAAATCACGCTTATTTTTATGACACGCTAGATCTATATTGGTTTCTTAAAATCTCAATGACAATATTGAGCACTTACATGAAATTAAGAGGAAAACAATACGACAGAAAATTGACCAAACGACGGCACGGCCAATTAAAAATTATATGATATTAAAACATAAGTGCCAGTACAAGCAGCAATTGTTCTTAAAAATAACTTCTCTACATTGAGAGAACAAAATTTCCAAATTGACCTGTTGCCATAAAATTTTACAGCTTACGGGGCCTTCCTCGTTTGCCAGTTCTCCCCTCAGTAGCCCGTGAACTTTTATTCGCAGATGGAGGACGGCCCCGGCCACGTTTTTCCCCTGAAGATGCTTTTTGAGCACCTTTACCACGGCCTCCACCGGAAACTTTCCCACCCCGTTTTTTATTTTGGCTACGCCCATTAGCTAGTTCATCACTATCATCACTAATGTCATCAGCACCATCATCTTCATCCTCGTCCTCGTCATCAGATGATTCTTTCGCCTTCTTCCACTTCTTCAAATTATCATCAGAAGCTTTGGCTGCACCTCTCTTCGACGCTTTCTTAACAACGGCAGTTTGGTTTTCGGGTTCCTCACTACCTGCAACAAGTGAACTCACGAGTCAAAAACCAGGTTGAAAACCGGGATCATAATATGTAAAAAATAAATAAAAGTATACAATTTTCGTGTCAATTTCGGGTTCACGGGTCAATTTCGTGTTACGGGTCATTTTCATGTCGTGTCGTGTCACCCGTAAAGTGATCATGTCGTGTTCGTGTTGCAGCTTCTAAAAAATTTCGTGTCACGAGTCGTGTTCGGGTTGACTGCAAATTTAGAAAGAAACGACACAACCCGTGACACGAATTGCCACCCCTACCCCCATTATTGATAATTCAAAAACTTATCTACAACATAAATTTTTGCAAAAGATTTTTCCTCGAAAAAATAGAACTAAGGTTCACATTGCGACCAAAAAATCCTCTTACCTTCACCAAAAGTTTTGCCATCATAAACATCAAGCTGCAAGAAAAAAAAAAAAAAAAGGAAAAAATTGAAACTTAAAGATCGTTACATTATAAGTATAAGAGATAAGCTGCCGCTAACACAGAAGAACAATATTAAAAGAGTAAACGGAATGTCATCCTTAATAAAAAGTGAAAAAATAAAAATAAAAAAAGATTGTTGGGACTTGAATGATCGAGATAAAAACAAATCATAATAAACAAAGATGATTTTCACTAGAATTCCTGAATAGAAAGACTGGCATATCCAATTAAGTACAGTTGAGAACGTTGGAATACAAAAAATTGAACAAGCAACCATGGGTTTTGTTAATATGATTACTAGTTTACTGTTAAATTTTACATCTCTGATGCAAACTCAGTTTTTTTTAACTTGGAAGTAAAATCCTTACAGCTCAAGGATAAAGGGGTCAAGGGCATCATTCAAAGATAAAATAAAAACTAGAAATGCAACCGGATCACTAAAGGGAACATTCCAAAAAGATCACGGATATTATTCTAGTTCTGGGGGAAGTTACCTGATCTAGTCGGTCGGCAACATTTGTTCTATCAACAACCACCATGGAAAAGCCCAAACCACATGCAACACTGGAGGGAAAATATATTTTTAATGTCCCAGACGTACCTACGATCCTCATAGTAAAGATACGTATACCAAATATGAATAAAAATATGTACCTGAGAACATGCATACCCTCAAGAATATCCACCTTTTTGGGCACCGAGGAGGATCTAAAGTGAGGAAATAGCAGGGAAGCAAAGATTAGATAAAGGGGTGACTGGACAATCTTGGAGACAGAAATGTTCATTGGCGAGAAATCACATACTTCTGGCCGTTGGGACCATATCCCAGCTCTCCATGCTGAGCGTGACCCCAACTTATGCAGGAATTGTCGGCACCAACAAAATGGTGCATGTTACCAGAATCCATGCAACGTAAATTCCAGCCACTGTCAGAAAGAGAAGCAAAACTGTCAGCAAAAATGCCAAACCATCAAGGATAACAGGATAACCATAAATGACATCCTTCAAACTAAATTGTATAACAATTTTCAGAAGGATGCTACAGAAAGGAGAAAAAGCAATGCTTTAAACAAAATAACAGAGAACAGCACCTTAAATCCATTAGAGGTTTAGGATACATCCAATCGTCGCCTGTGTTCTTTAATTTTCCCCACATATATAACTGGCCCCCACCTGAAGTAGAAAGAGAAAGTTCTGTGATCTCAACATGACACCGGGTTAAGAAATCACTTTAATTCCATTATCCTGATTCCAACAGCAAGTATCATGGATAAGTTACTAAGTAAATAAAAAACAGAAAACTCGTGAATTGTACAAGGCAAATAGTCATTACGTTGCATAAATTTGGTAATAAATGAGGGACCAAGATAAAGAAGCTAACATGTGGATCACCATAAGAAAAAGAAAAACCAAGTAATACAAAATTAATACCCGCAGTGCATGCAGAATTAACAGAACCCGCCGAAATGACTGCATTAGGGGGTAAGATATTATGCCTCTGGAAAACATCAACTCGACGAGGGACCCACTCGTCCTTCTGCTCCCTATGTCCAAGCCTGCAAATTGATACTCAAGAAGTTATATGAAAGATGAGAAGAAAAGAAGACCCACAGAGCATATATGGACATATTATACGTATAATACTGTAATTCTTTCAAACATCATGTGTTCATATATACGAATATGCTGAGCTTTTTCAAAATCCATTCAACAAGCCATCCAGAATGGCCTGACAGTGCAGAAACATCACAAAAGACAGAGCGAGTACCAACCTCCCATAACCACCAAATCCCCACCTGTGCATATTACCAAAAACAAGTAGTTACTGTAATATAGTTCCAGTAAAAAAGAAAGAGAGAGAGAGAGAGAGAGAGATTATGGCATATTATTGGTAAGAATAAGAATACTGAATTGAGATTAAAACTGTAATAGAAAAAAGCACTTACGTATACACATAACCATTTGAATCCACCGCCACTGAAACAAAATACATAATGAAGCATACAACACAAGTGAGTATTGAGAAGACGGAAAAGCAGAGAGAGAGAGAGAGAGAGAGAGAGAGAGAACCTGTGTGGTTTGTTCCGCATGCAACTTTCACAATTGTTTCCCCAGAAAGTGAAGCTATTGCTCTAGGGCGAGGCTGGGCTTCATAAGCAAGTCTCACTGAGCTGTCTTTAGTATTGTACTGCAAGAGCACGCAAAATTACGTCAGGAGCCAACAAGAATGCCTATAAATAAGAAAACATAGACAACTTAACGATAATCAGAGAGTGTACTAGTATCTATAAAAATAATACAAAGACAGCATATTAATAAAGTTTCCAGCAGAATACCTCATTGTCAGTTCCATGCCCAAGTTGCCCATACTGTGGAAGGCCTGCAGTTCTAAAAACAAGAAATAGTGTGCAAATTAAACACAATCTAGTAACTAAAATGCAGAGAACGACAACTCGGGTTCCCAAGGCAAAAAAAAAAAAAAAAAAAACCACTTAAAAAGGTCCTACAAACCATACAGTATAGAAGCTCCTTCAACAGAAGATAACCAAACAGTAAACTCAGCACCACAAGCAGTAGTTGTAACTTCAGACACAAGACAGCGAACAGGAGATGCCTCAATTTCTACCGGGAAAAAAAAAACAAAAAACAAAAACAAAACAACAATGTTACGGAGAAGAATGTCAATCATAGAGTAGCATATTACTCATCATACAAGACATGCATATTTCAACGCATCCGGCCTAATTAAGCAATGTCCATAAATGATTCACTGTTGCAGAAAACTGCTAAAAGAATTCCACAACTTCAAACTTACCATTTCTTACTGAACCTGAACCGAGCTGCCCATGTTTGTTCCAGCCAAAAGATAGGGACTGCCCATCTTCAGTAACCACAACTGTGTGACTCCTCCCTGCTCCAGCTCTAACAATTTTGTACCTATGAGATCCGGAGAAACAGTACATTACAAAACAAAATTTAATCCTTCATAGAATTCTTCAAAATAAAATCCACAACTTTAAAGTAAAACCCAAAATACAGACCCCAACACACTAAAAACCAAGGAAAGGGAGATTATCCTAGTACTAATATAGCTATTAGCTACTCTGAAAGTTCAGATACTACAAAATGCGAAAAACAAAAAGAAAATTAATCCTTCAACGAACTCATATACAACCGTCAACTTTGAAAATGTTAGACTTAGACCCACAGGGGCCTCTAATTAAAATCACAAAGGGCCTCTAATTAAAACCCCCAAATGTAGACCTCTAGACGCTAAAAACAATAGTAAGGAAAGAAAAAATATTCCAATAATAGTATAGTTACTTACTTTGAAAGTTCAGATACTATAGTTGGCCTATCACGCTGAATTTTATCACCATGTCCCAACTGCCCTTTCTGCACATAATCGCTTCTCAAGTTTAATAATGGCAATAAGAGCAAAAAAAAAAAAATAACAAACAACATAACATAACAAAACATGATACACATTCAATAAATTATTAAACTTCAAAAAACAAAGTTCAAAAGAGTCCAAACAAACCTCATTGCGTCCCCAAGTATAGCAACGCCCTTCGACGTCCAATGCCACGCAATGACACGACACTGAACCAAGAATATATACCAAAAAGAAGAAGAAAAAAACAAAAATAATGGTAAAATCAGATGCCCATTTCTTGTTTTATCTCGTTATCAAAAGCCAACATTGTAATATTCAAGACAGAAAAGAAAGTAATGAATAAGGCAAAGAAAGATATACCACAACCGGCGGCGACGAAACGGATGTCAACGCCGACAAGAGGTCGGAGCAGAGTTGGAGAGACCAAGTTGCCCTCCATGGGGCCCTTTTTCCGGCCAATCGCGTCCCAACACGTGGCGCCACAGAACAGAAGCTCTCCCGCCTTCTCCACCTTCTTGTCCTCCTCCTCCCCCTTCTTCTCCGCTTCCACCGCAGACATTTTCGAGTCAAGAGAGAATAATAGAAGAAAAAATCGTTTTTTTTTTTTTGTTCCCGCAATATAGAACAACGTAGATCCAACGGCTACTTTTTTTGAAAACCTGTCGCACCAACGGCTAAGATGAGGAAGGTTTGGCGGGAAACGGGGGCGGGTAACGGCTAGTGAAAGAGATCGGAGAAGGAGGGATTTAGGGTTTTCAGGTGCCGTGGAAGAAAGAAGAAAGGAGATAAGGAAATGAGAAATGAAAACCCAAACCCTAATTCAAAATGAGAAGTGAGAAAAAGAAAAAGGACGTGTTAAATTAGATAAAGAAAAGAAATATATGGAGAGAGGAAAAAAAGCGTGGGATATCTGATATCATTTGGGTTTTTGGAGAATAGGGGATTAATTATTAATAAATATTGAAATAAATTGGCGATGAGAGAGAAGGAAAAAAGAAGAAAGAAATAAAAGAAAAAGAGCGGGCGTTTTATATAATAGATTTTCCTTCTTTTGCTTTTCGAATGAATAGTCTACCATGGACACAAGAATTCTTCGTCAGTATATTTACCCTTTTTGTAAATTATTATTATATAAGATATGAATTAATTTTAAAGGAAAATATAATAATAGAAAAGAGAATAATAAGCCAGGATACTTAAACGGTCCCCAGGGCATATATGCGTTAAAGTAGTATATTATTTGTCTTATGTTATCTTTCTCTATCAAGTTCCTAAATAAAGCGCATTTAACCAACAAATTTCTCATAGTTAGAAAAACTAATTTCTCATATTATCCAAAAATAAAATGAAATATATTACTCCAAAAAAATAAAAGAAAACAAAATACTTTTTTTCTTTGAAATTTTCTTTGCATCTTATATCCAACATTCTGCAGAAATTTTTTTTCCCTCAATAACTCATATTTTCTCTAATTTTTTCAGACAATGGGACAGAGAAGCCCCTGCGGGCCCAGTTGACCGGCACTACTTATTTCACTAGCGAGTTCAGCGTGAACTTTCCTGCACCCAAGACAATACAACTACAAAGAAAAAATGTCATTCCAATCCCGTCTAAAAAAGAAAAGAAAAAGAAAGTCTTCAATTTGTTTAGGCACAATTTTTTTTTTCTTTTTTTTTTTTTACTAACAATATATTAGAAGAGACAATTCGTGTCACGTCTCGTATTCGTATCGTATTTTAATCATTTATTTTTAAATTTACAGTAAATCCGAACACGATCCGTGACACAAAATTTTTTAAAAACCGTAACACGAACACAACACGACTACTTTACAGGTTGACACTGACACGACACGAAAATAACCCGTAACACAAAATTAACCCATGAATCCAAAATTGACACATTAAATACTTTTCTTTAATTTTTTACATATTAAAAATAACTTAAAATTCACAACACACTAAAATACAATAACATCCATCAAAGTTAAGCAAATAATAGTATGAGATTTTAAGTATAACTTTCATGATATCACAAATTTATAATAAAATCTAAAATATGTAATGAAAAATATATATATTTTTTAATTTTTTACGAATTGCATATCATGTTCGAGTTAAGAAGGTTCAACCTAAAATTGACATGTATTTTTCATGTCAATTTTAAGTCGACTCAATTCTGATCTGAACCATTTTTTTCTCAATCTTAACCCGTAAAATTCGTATTAACCCGTAAAATTCGTATTAATTTCGAGTCGTGTTATCATATCGTAATCCATGTGGCCAACCTTAAGTATAATGATCCACAATAAAGCGAAACAGAAACGAAGCCTAGTCCCCCAAAACAAGGTCTAAAAAGAAAATGTCAGACTGAACGAAACAGCAAGAACCAGACTCCATTAGCGAAAAAAATAAATAAATAAACAACAACAACAACAACAACAAATAGACAACACACGCAAAAGTTCACATGGTAAAATTAATACCATTCACGAGAATTGGTAATGTTAAGCAAAAGAAGCCCAAAGACTGGCTAAGAAGGAATCCTCATGCTCACATATGCAATATGCAATTCCATGATTACGGGACAACATCCACTAAGTAATGCCAAAAAGTACATATAGAAACTCAGCTTATAAGTACAAACAACCTTAAACTGTTTCATGGAGGAAATAACTGGATAAAAGTTTTGACTTCAGTTCCAAATGTGTCTCAACATAATATACCAACCCACCGAACAAAGAATATTAAGTAATATTGAAACAATGCAATATAAAGTCATCCAATTCTTAGACTTAGAAGCATATATGTATACTATATACCCATTCTTTACTACTCTTATTTCAAAAAAGACAAAGAAGTTCAGGCACTTTGCAGTCGAATAATCAGAAACTAATAGGTGAATTAACCAGCCTATTGGTTCGATTCATGCCCGGCAACCTTTCCGTTATGCTGCTGGGAAGACATTTCATTGTGTTGAGAGTGCAGCGGTTGCTGGGGTTGGGCCTGCTGCTGCTGCTGTTGCTGTTGCTGTTGCAGCTGATAAAGGACTTGCTGCTGATGCTGCAGATGGAACATTTGTTGGTTTAAAGAAAGCTGCTGAGCCATGCAGTTCGAGAGGTGAGCTTCCCCGCCGAGATCTGCCGCTGCAAGCTTTAGACGCTGGACTTCTGCGCTTAATGCCTCATTCAAAGCTGCAAAAGCAAAGACAACAAATGATGAAGCCCATCCAGACCCCACTAAAATCACCTTAAATCTGGCAGACATTAGAAAAGAGAAATATGAGACCAAACAACCCAATAAAATGTTCAAAGGAGATGAATACACAGATGAAAGACATTGAATAAGCATGATTCTTAACCGTCACTGGACCAATCATATGATAGTATCAGGTTCCTAAAATGTAGGCACAATAACCATAGTAGCAAAACAACTAAGAAGTACCAACTACCAACCATATCCAGAATTCTGCAAGTACATTGAATTGGACATGGAGGGACGTGCCATGCCTTCTAGTGCCTAACAGAAGATCTATAAACGCCTAGGATATATAAAACATGCAACAGCCAGAGGGTTAATGCAGAGTTTCGGCAAATTAAAAGAGCAATAAGTGCAACTATTGAGTCGAACATTTTTCAATTCACAATCAGAATAGTACATCAGTAGTAGTACTAGGCAAAAGCAACCGAGAAACTTGATTCATTGCACCAAAACTTAAAAATTATGTGCTACTCAATGGACAAAAACTTTTGAATCTTCACAGGGAAGAGGAACTGCATCCTTTGAACAACATTTTAATCATCAAGTCAGAACATTGTGGAGTCTCTAGGCAGCGTCATGACAGAAAGAATTATTCAAAATTTAGGTGTCGATAGATGGGAAGGAAAACATTATACCATCCTTGAGTTGGGCCTGTTGCTCCATAGCTTGAAGACGAAATTTTAACTCGTTGTTCTGGCTCGTAAGACCCACGGAATCTCTCTAGAGACAATGCAAACAAATCAGTGAACATAAAATAAACTAGCAAAAACGACATAACTGATACACTAAACTGAAAACCCCAGATACCAACCTGCAACTTTGTAACCTGGGCAGATAACGTGGTTGCCTCTGTCTGCAGAGTTTGAACCTTGTGTTCCAGTTCTGAAATGTACCGTGATCTCCGCTCCTTAGACCGAGCAGCTGATTGCCGATTAGCCAAAATCCTGTTTTGAAAAGATTGAACATGAAAAGTCTTACTCAATAACATAACAAATATGGTTATTGAGGTGTAGTGAAATACACAATACCTCTTGGCACGTTTGGGGTCCGATAAGGCTATCTCAGTAAGCTTCTCACTTTCCATAATCTTTTTCAGCTCAGCTGCGCTGAAATCACCATTTCCAAACTCCATGCTGAACTTACTTGAATTTCCATCCAGCAAACCGCTAGGTGATTGCTGACCAGCTCCGGATGGTAGGATCTTTAACGATTCATCATCAAGTTGAAAACTTTCCATATAACTGTCCATGGAAAGACTCCTATAGTGTCGCGCAGTTGGTGCAATATCTCCACCAGCTCTTCTTTTAACTCCTTCCCTCTTCTCTTTTAGATTTCCATTCATGTTACTTTCCACCTCATTGTCGCTGCTTTCGCAACCATTCGACTTTGCACTAACCCTGCTATCGAAATCCTTGTCCTCAGTACCAGATGAGTTCACTTTATCAATGTGTTCCAAATTCATATAGGCACTAAACAAGTCATCAACGACCTCCCCTTCGAATTTCTTCTCTCCAATCCCATTGGCATTGCCGTTCCCATCTCTATCCTTGTTCTGCCCCTGTTTCGCTAACTGAACAGGATTCTCCCTCCCGGAAGCCGATCCATCCAAAACTCCCCGGCTCGAGATGGGAATCAACTGAGGCGAAGACTGAATCATCGCGTTAAATCCCAACAGAATATCGCTGTTGGACCGCCTATGACCTTTCCGCGGAGGAAGACTACTCCGATTAACAGGCGAAGGAAGCGAAGGGACATGAGAGTTCACAACATTTTCCTCCATCGAAATCTCATTCGAAACCGGGTCGGAGAGCGACGAAGGAGACGCCTCGCGATGCGCCGAGGGGCTCAACGGAGGCAAGCAATCAAGGTTAAAAAACGAGGGCTGCGACAGAGACCTGGTGTGAGAAGGCCCGTACCCGAGACTCGAATTCTGCGGACTCGATTGCCAATTCCCCGATCGAATTCCCGTCGAAACCTTCGAATAAGGAAGCGAATGAAGCGGATTATTTGGGTGCGACGGAGGAATTCCCGGTCTCTTACTGTTATCAGGGCTCAAACTCGGCGACAGACTACGCATAGGAAGAACTCCTCCTCCCATTTGAGACGCTCCGAAACCAAATGCCGAATTAGGCCTTTGCATCGCGGTTCCAGTTTCGCCACTTCCCTCCATTTTCTACCCTAAAAAAAAAAAAGAAAAAAAAAACAATTCACGCACAAATCAAAATCAAAATCAAAATCAAAAAAATAAAAAAAAAAACCTCAGTCGATAATTCGAACAAAAACCCTAGCAACAGAGAGTAAAACCGAAATCACGGATAGAGAAACAGAGAGAATGCGTACAAAGAAAGATGATGAAAAACCCTAACTGTTCTTCTTCTTCTCCAGTCAAATTAGAGACATGGACAGTAATGTCCGTACACGGCAATGAAGCGGCAAGTAAATACAAACAGCGAGAAACAAGGGAGGTTAAGGTTAAGGCCTTGTTTGCCTCAAACTTGTCGCGGAGAAAAGCTCTTCTTTAAGACAAACAACAACAACAACAACAACAACATACGAGTGAAAAATGTTAGAGAGAGAAACAGTTTGGAGAGAGAGAGAGATGCAATGTATTGAAGTAGTAGCAGTAGTGGCAATTAGGTTAAATGCTACCGCGTGAATATCAAAGACGCGGTTTTTTCAATTCCTTTCTCCTTTATCTCCGGCTCGTATTTTGGGGATTTTTTTTTCCTTTTAATTCCCTAATTATTAATATTATTATTAATTTGTTGGCTTTTTAAAATGAGAAATAATTAAGCATTTTGTCAGCTTCTATGGAAAGCTTTTATATCAATTATAAACATTTGGAAGGTACTTTAGACAATATAATAATTCTATATCTAGTAGGGACGGCTTTTTATGGAAGGTGTCCTTAATATACCTTTATGAGTGAATATCTCAAATTATTTTATTGTATATGGATTGGTCGGTAATAAATTCTTATCATCTTTTCAATTAGCGAAATACATACATATTACTTATGAGGAGATTTAATGGATTTTATCATATAATCAAACAATTTAAATTTAAGATCCGTTTAGTTCATGCATTTAACTCAATGATTCTTAATTTTAGTATTTAAAATTTAAATTTTTTTTAAGAGAAAAACACTATAGCATAATCAAAAGCATGAATTTAAACGCATAAAATAAACGAGCTCTTAATAAAACTAAAATGTCATAATATATTTGCTATAAAAAAAATTATACTTCTCGAATTTATCTATACAAATTTTACTTTTACATTTGAAAACCCCAATATTACTATGAAGATTTATACCGAAAAAAGAAACAAATACCTTTTAGAGTGTGTGAGTCTTAAATTTTTATTTTTTTACTCTTAATTAATACCCTTTAATCAAAAAACTAATACCCTTTATATGTTTCTCAATTGAATTTTACAGCATTTACCATAAAGGTTATTATCAAAATTATTCCTTTTAGCCGTTTTTTATTAAAAAGCAAATTGTTGAACTTATTTTTAAAGTGCATAAGTTTAGATTTTTATTCATTATTCTTAATTAATACTAATATAATTATTTGACTAAAAATGATATTAATCAAGAATAAACAGTAAAAATTTAAACTCGTGCATTCTAAAGAGTATTTTGTCTCCTTTCCGTTTTATTCAGTTTTATTCAGTTATTCATCTACCAAATTCCACAAGTGTATATTGTTTTATCAAATAAAAAAGAGCCTTCGAACTAGAACAAATCTCTCTCTCTCTCCTTTATTTATTTATATATCTATTTTTAAAAAAAATTAATAAATCAAAATTGTCAATTATTTTGTTTAATGTTAACATTTCAAAGTTTGAACTCTTGGTCTAAAACGGAATGAGCGGAGATGTAGCCGGAGGAGTTTTACTCGGACGTCAATTTGTTTCTTTCGTCGCTTGTGACAATAGTAGCTCGCTCACAATATAGCAAAAAGATGTCAATGCTGATACGGTATGATAGCAGCAACATGTGTAAACTGTAATTGAAATTTCTACCCGAATTTACAATAAACTTGGGCTTTTAGGACACTAGTAAGATGGTACACAATAAATTGCCAACTTATATTAAGAAAAAATTGTTAAACTTACGATTACGATTAGAGTACGAGTTTGAATTTCTATCTATTATTCTTAATAAATACTCATTTAAGAATAAGTTATTTAATTAAAAAATGATATTAATCAATAATAAGAGGTGAAAATCTAAATCTATACACTCTAAGAGATATTAGTCTCACTTTGCCGTATGTTATTGCATGTGTCAGTTTGCAATAAAGCATGAATTTGATTATCGTATCTATTGTTTATTAGAAAAATAATTTTGTTGTTAAGAATAGTGTCTTAAAAATATAATATGTAATATGATATTTATTATTAACTTAATAAAAAATTCTATTCATTATTTTATGTGCATATAATATTGAATATTTTATGAATATAACTGAACATTCCATGATTATTTATGTGACCTTAAATATTATATATAAGTGTTATATGCGAGAGGATAATATTTAAGGATAATAATCAAAACGATGTTCGTAATGAATTAATTAGAGTTCAGAATCTTTAATTAAAACATTACTAATATACGTGATTCTCATTTAGAATAGAATGATGTTATCCACACTGTTAATATGACGAGATATTGAATGAGTATATTACACATAATGAGATTGTGTGGAACCGGGACACATACACAATATTAAATTTCGAATAATTTTCGTTAAGTATATAAATTCTAATTAAGTTCTATCGATGGTCATATATAGAAAGATCTTAATCCTGAGTTATTAGTAGACTCTTATTTATGGATTTGTGTATTTTGATTTACTCGGTACAGATTTTGAGATGCTGAATCTTATTCTTTGTATTTTAGAGACATGATGAAGTTGGTAGCCAGAAATGTTAATATACGAGATGAAATTCATTCCTTGTTGAGAAAAAAATAGATAAATAATTCTCATGAGCATTGATTCGATACTTGGACTAGTAGATGCTTCGATTCATGATTTTGTTTTATGAATCATTGTCCATTAGAAAATCAATAGTACTCAAGGTTAAAGATGTAATTAGAGAGGTTAACGGATTTCATCTAGTTCTAATTATTAATTATTTATGAATGATTAATCTATATGTTATGGTTATATCGAATGGACATTTCACAATTTAAAAGTAAATTATATTTATAATTACGAGAGTGCAATTCTAAGTGTATAGTGAAGTAACTTTTAGAATTAATAGAATTAATTAATTAATTAAAGAGTTTTAAATAATTATTAATTTTATTGGAGCTCATAATTATAGGTCTATGAGTCCTCGCGTCATTCTTGTAATCCTACAAGACACTAAGGGTAAAATAAGAATTTTAGAATTATGAAATTCTAAATAGAACGCTCAAGAATAATTAATTGAGAATTAATTATAAATTAAAAATAATGTGATTATTTAAATTTAAATTTTAGAACACACATGTGGAGGTGTCCACATGGTGTACATGCCCAGCATAGTGTGAATCTCTTTGGGATTCAGCTAATTGCTTTATAAGTTATCCAATTGACTTATTTGATAAGTTGTCTAATTGAAATTCAAATTAAATTAAGTTTGACTTAAATTGGAATTTGAATTCAAGACAAAATTGGACTATAGGATAAAGGAGATTTTTTCTCCTTCCCTATTTGCTATTTGCGCCTACCACTGGAAGGAATATCACTGTGGTGGCCGGCCTTATGAGATAAGAGAGAGAGGGAATTTTGTTTCTAAAATCAATTAGAAATGAGAGATAACTATCAATCTTTATCTTAGAGATAAAGTTTAGACTTCTTTTGAGAGTTTGACAGCTACTCTACAAATAGAAGATTGCAGAAAATTAGAGAACACAATTTTTGATCTCCCTAGCATAAGTGGCTGAATTTTATAGAGTGAGAAAAGAAAATTTTTTCTCAAAATTTCACGTCGTGTATGTGTTGGTGTTTGTAGAAAACTTGAGTGTTTACTGGCTAATCTCATTTTGTTTCAAGTGTGCCAACACACACGTCTTCATATATTCAATAAATTGACGAGAAAGATTCAGGTATTCAAAACAAGCTTGTGGCGAGAAACGTTCATTGTCAAAGAACTTAAGTTATCGACCAAATCGTTCGCTAGGTAAATAAATTAATTTGATTAATTTTTTCGTTCATAAATTAATGTAATCTATAGAGTATCTCAAAGGTTTGTAAAATTTTTATCATACACGATCTGCTAGATACACACTTCTGCATAGAAAATCGTTTTTAAAATCAACATTTATGATGTAGACATATAAGTTCTAACCATAATATGATCACTATAATATAAATATTATTTAATTTGATCATTTTTTATTAGTCCTAAATAAGAAAAAACAATCCATAACAAGTAAAAATTATAAAAAATAAAGGGTATAAACAAAAATAAAAATTAAACTATTTTTTAAAAAAACTTTGAGTAAGAAGAAAGAGTGAATAATAAGTAAGTAAAAGAATACAACATGTGAAAGCGTAAGTGGAAAATAAGGGCCCATTTAGTTCACGCTTTAAGTTAGTAATTCTAATGCATTGACGGGAACTTCATGAGAGAACCATTAGTGATAAATTTTTGAATTAAATTCTTTGTGAGAGGAAAACATTATTACATAATCTAAATCTTAAGTTTAAATACATTTGTCAAAGTATAGAAGATGAAAGGTATAAATGTACAAAAGATGAAGGATAAAAATAGAAACATAATTAAATTGTTTTGCTATTTAAGCTCTAAATAAGCAAAAAACATATAACAAATAAGTAAGAAGTATAAAAGGTAAAAGATATAAATAGAAATAAAACTTAATTATTTTTTTTAAACTTGAAATAAAAGAAAAAATTCGGTAATAAGTACAATAAAAAGTAGAGCGAGGAAAAAAATTGGTTGATAGCTGACAAACAATTTATAAAGGACAAGAAACACGCTAAAAATGAAAAAAAGAAAAAAAAAATCATGACCCTTGGCTATCATTATATACATAGCTAATTCTACAATATATTGAGGTCGGATTTTTATTGTTTAAAGAACAATTTGAGTTTTTTTTATCCATTAATTTTTCAAAAAATTCCGTATGTGTCTCTTCACTTTTATTTTTATTGTTTTACCTTTAACTTCTTATTCTTTCATTTTTTTTTTTTTTTTTGTTTAAGCATTTTGGTCATTTCCATGTTATATACTAAATACTTCAGAAAACTTTTTGAAGAAGTTTTGTTAACCTTTTTCTTTTCTTTTTGCGGCTCTTCTTTTTTGTTTATTATTCATTTAGAGGACGTTTGGTTGGAGGATTTAAATCTGGTGATTCGAATCATTTTCGATTTACGTGAATTTTTTATGAGAGAAAATACTGTAACGAACCATGAATCATGATTCGAATCAGGGAACGAATCCCTCTACCAAACATCCTCTTAATGTTAATTAAAGTGAGAAAGTGTATAGTGTACTTTTAACTAAAACGACGTAATTTAGTTGAAAGTGTACAACTTTTTCACTTTTTTTAGTCTTTTATTTTAGTTTTTTTTTTTTTTTACACATTTCATCATAAAACTTATTCATTTTTTTTATTTTAGTCCTTTTAACTTTTTATTTTTTCTTTTTGTCCTAAAATTTTATTTTCATTCTCATTTTGTTCCTTTTGCTTTAAAATTTATTCATTTTTCCCTTTTCATTTTTTATTGACAATGTTTCTTTAATTCTTGCCCTAAAACTTTTTTTTACCCAAAAACTTATTTACTTCTTCATTTTAGTCATATATATTTTTTTTACTTTTTGTCCTAAAATTTTTCCCTTTTTGTGTTCATTTACCCTAGAACTTATTTATTCCTTCATTTTAGTCATTTGTTACTTCTTTTTTTATTTTTTACCTAAAACTTTTTTTTTCGTTTTGGCTCCTTTTGCCTTAAAATTTATTTATTTCTCTATTTTATCCTCTTTTGACTCTTTTTTTTTTCCCTAAAATTTTATTACTTTTTTGTTTTGGTTCCCTTTACTCTAAGATTTAAGGACTGTTCTTTTGCCGTTTTTGAGTTAGGTAACTTGAGTGTAGATTTTGAATTGAATTTGAGTTATAATTTGAGTTAAAGTTATAATTTGAGTTTGTGTTTGATTGTGTAAACTTGAGTTATAATTTAAGATTAGAATTTACTTGAGTTTGTGTTTATTTCAACTAATTCTTGAGTTGTGAATAGTATCATGAATTTTTTTTTCTTTCATAGGCCTGTTCACTTCGCTGATTTGAGTTTAGAATTTGAGTTTTTTTACAGTAAAAAGCTCTCATAAATAATCACATCTAACTTTTTTGTTACAGTAAAAAGTTCTCACATAAAGTCACATCTCAACTTGTGAAGAACAAAAGTGACAGCCTACCACATTAAACACTTCACGCAGAAAACAAAAGGATATTAAAAAAAACCAAAAAAAAAAAAAGAAAACAATACAAAACACTGAGGAAAAAAAAAAAAGAAGACAGTAATGAAAGATATGCATTCGAACATATCTTCTACATTTTCAGCAACTCCAGCAAGGATATAGAAGAACGCTTTTCTCTTTGTGGGGGAAAAGAATTAAAATAACAATAATAATAATAATGCAGATTTCAGCCAAATGAACTCCGTTCTAGGTCATTGAGCTTCGTTTCCCGAAAAATATGAACTCAAACTTGATCAACGAAATTTACTGTCCAATTGAGTAGCTCATTTTTTTCTCTTCAACATTATCTGGTAATTGGGAAGTGCAGGGGCGGTCAAGCCCACGTCGGAAAGCCACCAAAAAAGAAAATCCAATGGATTCTGGAAAATGGGCGTGGGAGGGAAGGTACGAAGGCTTTAGGAGCTTCATCATCAAGGAGATTTTTTTACCCAAAAAAAAAGTCAAGTGAGATTTTGGGGAAATTGAAACTTTCTTTTTCTAACATTATCTGGTAATTGGGAAGTGCAGGGGCGGTCAAGCCCACGTCGGAAAGCCACCAAAAAAGAAAATCCAATGGATTCTGGAAAATGGGCGTGGGAGGGAAGGTACGAAGGCTTTAGGAGCTTCATCATCAAGGAGATTTTTTTACCCAAAAAAAAAGTCAAGTGAGATTTTGGGGAAATTGAAACTTTCTTTTTCTTTTTTTTTTTTGTGGGTTTTGTTTAAATACGCAATAAGAAAAATCCAAATACCAAATGGAGCTTTGAAGGTGGGCACGGAAGAAGATGTTTGTTATTGGGGCTTGATTGTCGGAGTTTTTCACAATTTTGTGTTTCTCCATTTCTGATGGATCTTTGAGAAAACTTGACAGGAAAGGTTGCAAGAAGAAAATTGAGAAAGAGCAGCAATCCATTTTCAGAAAACCTTAAAAGAAATAAAAATATCCATTTTCTCCCTCATCGATTTCTCTTTTCCCATTTTTCTCGGTAACCAAACAAACCAGAGAGAAAGTTAAAAAAACAAAAAAAAAAAAAGATTTTTTTTTTGGTTACTATGGGGAAAGTGTTGCTAGTGGAGGAGATGAGCATGCAAGTCTTACCGACTGCACCGTCACCTATAGTGACTGCACCGTCACCTACAGTCACTGTCACCTACAGTGTAGAAAGAAGAGCTCAAACAGCGCGGGTGAGTAGGGAGCGCAGATGGGGGGAAGAATCTCTCAAGAATCTGCACCGTAGAAATGCAGAGAAGTAACTCGAGTAGCAGGGTAGATAGAACTCAGAAACGGTAGGTAATTTGAATTAATTTTCGAGTTATGTTTTGAGTTCTGCAACGTCGAACCCAAACTTGAATAAAAAAAGTCACTTGAGTAAACCTTTCTCGAGTGAGCAAACGATGACCTAAGGACCTGTTCTTTTGAAGTTTAACTTAAGTATAATTTTTGAGTTGAATTTGAGTTATAACTTGAGTTGAACTTGTAACTTGAGTTTGTGTTTGGTTGTATACATTTGAGTTATGGTTTGAGATAAGAATCTTTTTGAGTTTGTGTTTGAATGAGTCAAAACTTGAATTTGTATTTAGATAGTATTTTAATAAAAACTCAATGCTGATGAAAAATTTTAATATGGTATATGGGTCGGGTTTTATTCGTCTTTTCGTTGTCAACGCATAGAAAAAAAATCATCTCAATCAGAATTAAAACGAAAAAGTTATAACATTTTTAAGAATAGAAAAACTACTGTTCATTAATTTGAGTTCGAGTTTCTGAACTCGAATTGAAGGGGAAACTTGAACTCGAGTTTTAATCATAAACTCGAGTTTAAACTCGAGTTTAAACTCGAGTTTTAACTTAAAAGAACATGAACTCGTATAAAGTTGTAACTCGAGTTATATTTTTTTGAATTTTTCACTCAAAAGAACAAACCCTAAGTTATTTCTTTATTTTTGTCTTTTTTGACCTTTTTTTTATTTTTTCTTAAAATTTTATTTTTTCACTTTGGTTCTTTTTGTCTTAAAAAAATATTTATTTATTCATTTTAGTTATTTTTTGACTTTATCTTGACTTTTTGCCTTAAAATTTATTTATTTTTCTTATTTTGATTCCACATTGAGATTTTATATATTTTTAATAATAACATGATAATTAGTTAATTATAACTTAACATACAGATTACTTTCTACGTGCCCTTGGAGTTCAACTAAATTACTAAATTCTTATGATAGTGAACAATAATACTATTTCTTAAATTGTCGTCTCACATAGTAAAATGATAAAAAAAAAAAAAAATACTATAGTCATATAACATATGGAAAACAAAGAAAGTAGTCTAAGTTAGATGAATGTATTTTTTGTGGAGAATTCTGAAGCACTCAGATTACATATATCTACATGTTTGTGCCAAATAACCGTTTTTTTTTTTTAATTGAAAGTGTCGAATAACGTTATGTTTATATGAATCTTTTTTTTTTTTTTGGAGGATTATACGTTGTCTCTTGTGCACAAAGATATGGACAGAGTTTGTCTACAAGGCCTTTCGGCTTTTGGTCAGACATATCTAGAACATTGCATGTCTAAAAGGCTAAAACCATGTGAATGCACACAAATGTTAGGTGGGGTTATTCCCCCAAACTTTTCTCCTTTGGATTTTGATTATTCCCTCTATCTCCATTCTGTCTTTTTTGGGTTAGTTTCATAAACGTCGTTGAACTATATCGAGTTTGAACGTCCTCAAACTTTAAAGAAGGATTCATTTCACCCCGCATATATACATATATATATATATATATAATCGATTAAAAAAATCTTTTTGTCCAGATTTGTCTATCTTATAAATGAGATGATGAAATGATGGTGTGAGGCTAAGTGTAATTTTATAAATACCCTCAAATTATTGATTTTAAATTAATTTATCTTCTGAGTTATTGATTTTATGTTAACTTTCCAATAAAAAAATGATCTAAAATTATTAGTTTAATAAGCATTTGTGAAAAAAGTAGTACAATGTTTTTGAACCATTTAAAATAATTAAAAGGTAGTTCGGAGACATTTTATGAGATTAATCTTTTTTAAAATGGTTGTTATCATAATTCTTTGAATATTTTCATAAAATATTGATATATATATATATATATTTAGGAGTTTTAGTATGCAGTAATTTTAAAGATGAAAATAGGAATATGCAAGATAGTCATATTTGGTATAAAAATTGTAATTTTTAGATTCTTCAGGGGTTTCACTTTCTCTCGTTTAGGGTAATTTGAATACTGAAAAGAACAATTAGAAATACATTTTTGGAAAAACTTGTGTAATTCTCATTACATGAATAATGTACAATCATTGTCTTCAATACTCAGATTCTCAGTTGCTAACCCCTAACTAATTACAGTTCTAACCATTACAGTAATGACACGTGTACAATGATTAGTTACAATGCCCGTTTGGTTGGAGGATTCGTTCTCTAATTCGAATCATGGTTTATGGTTCGCTACAGTATTTTCTCTCACAAAAAACACACGTAAATCGAAAATGGTTCTAATATCATGGTTCTAATTCATGAACCAAATGGGCTCTAACAAACTCCCAGACTGATTAACAAACTGCATAACAACTTAACTTTCTCCAACAGCCCCCTCAAACTCAAAGTTGAAAGATTTTCAACTTTGAGTTTGCTTCTAAGAAATGGAAACTAAGAAGTTGAAATAGGCTTGGTAAACACATCAGTTGCTTGATCTTGTGTCGGTACATGTTTCACTTCAATATGCTTCTGCAGGACTTTTTATCGAACAAAGTAAGTGTGTCTAATGCAATTAAGGTAGAAATCACTACAGTTTTATTACAAATACGCGTAGTAAACCTTCAGGTTTCTTTTCAACATGCTTTGTTCTGGCATGAAGAACTGAATTAGCTGCAGGTTGTATTGTACTGAGATTGTAACGCCGCACAACTGGTTTGCAGAAACATCAACTTGCAGATCTAGAAGCATCAACTTGTAAGGAAGAAAACCAACATATCTCAGCCATTGTATTTGCCAAACTTCGATACTCAGCCTCTGTTGAAGATCTAGAAATGGTATGTTATTTCTTGGAGCACCAAGAAAGTAGATGAGAGTCCAGAAAAACACAATATCCAAAAATGGATCGCGTGTTATCAGGATTCGAGGCTCAATCAACATCACAAAATGCAACCAAATTAAGTTGTGGCGATCTCTTTAAGTGCAAGTTGTTCCCGGGTCCGTTGGGGTCAAATAAATGACAATGAGTTGCCATTAGATATATGCAATTTCAACCATTATAATGAAAAGGGGCAACATAAATAAGCTTACTAAATCGCCAAGGTAGGTATATTTTCAGGCTATCACATGTCGCTGTGCACACCTTTAAAAATTAAATATGAAGATGAGAATTCCCAGTGGAGTCGTCAAATGTTTCCGGGTCCGTTGAGGGAACTATGCGTGTCGTGCCTATATGACCCTAAGAGTCATAGAGAGGTACGCGAATGTAAGAGTATCAGCACGACACACGTGTATTGGGTGAACCAGAGATGAATAAATTTAAATGACAGTATGTATGTAGGCATTGATCAATGGATAGAATTGACATTGGTGTATGAATTGGATAAGGAATTAGATAGAAATTATATATGCTTATTAGAGAAATAAAATAGATTATTGAATAATAAAGTTTATAATTGTAAAATGAATATGATGACGATAGTGAATAACGATATTATAAAAATTAATAATGACAAGATAAGATGGTGATTAAAACTAGAAATAATAAGATAATAATTCTTTAATTCATTATCTTGCTAATGAGATGAAGAAAGAGAATATTGCCACTTACTTGATAGGCTTAGATGTATCAAAATTATGATGAAAATATAGTAGAATTAATGGGAATAATGTTAAAGGATCGCATAGGAAGAGTACAACTCCCACGTCATAGAGATCTAAACTAGTAATTGGAGATGGACTACCCTCTCCAAACATTATGTTATATTGAGAATATTACAGATTAGTGGTTGTAACTAATTTAAGTTAACATATGTTTCATATATTGATTCTATGTGAGTGAAATCCATGAGAGTGACTTATTTTTATGCTAGCCGTCAACCTACTGCAACCTTCCTCCTTTACCCAGACTTGGGACCGGCTATACAAACGTATAGGCGGAGTTACGTTTAGGTACCTTGGGTATTCTAGGAAGTTTAGGTACATTGGGTCTTCTAGGAAGTTTAGGTACCTTGTGTCTATAGTGCAGTACGAAGGAGATATGGAAGAGGATATTCAACATAGGATTAAGGCAGGGTGGGTTAAGTGGAAGAATGTTATAGGAGTTTTATGTGACGGCAATATGCCTATTAAGTTGAAAGGAAAGTTCTATCGGATTGTAATCCGCCCAACTATATTATATGGTAGTGAATGTTGAGCCATTAAGAGACAACATATATTTAAGATAAGTATGGCAGAAATGCGTATGTTAAGATGGATGAGTGGCCATACGAGAATGGATCGCATAAAGATGAAGTTATTCGTAGTAAAGTAGGTGTAACACTAATAGAAGATAAGGTGCGCGAATACCACTTGAGGTGGTTCGGGTATATCCAACGTAGACCGCTAGAAGCACCAGTCCGTGCTTGGGAGGACATTCTTATACCTAATACTAGGAGAGGGAGGGGTAGACTAAGAATTATGTGGACCGAAGTCATTAGGAAAAACATTCTAGATCTAAGCCTTCAGGAAAGTATAATTTCGAACAGAGCCATGTGGAAAAGTGAAATCCATATAGCCGACCCCAATTGAGTTGGAATTAAGGCTTGTTGTTGTTGTTGATATTTCATATATTGATACTATTCTTAATTAGAATTATCTAAGTTTGGGTGTTGCTTATAAGTTTCGTACATGTTGTTTTTCACATATTGGTTTACCTTTAATATATATTTTCACTTCATGGGTTAATGGTTTGAACTTTGATTGCCCACTCCGGATTGTTTACCAAACTGCAGAAGGCTAGTTCTATATATATTCAAGTTCATATTACTTTGTAAAATTTGAAGTTTAAACTTGAGTTTTAATTTGAGTTTAGGACAAAAATCTAGTTCAAGTTTCACTTTTAACTCAATTTCCTAAACTCAAACTCAAGTTAATGAACAATATTTTTCTATTCTTAAAAACGTCATAAATTTTTCATTTTAATTCTGATTGAGACGTTTTTTTTTCTACGTGTTCACAACGAACAGACGAATAAACCCCATTCATATACCCTATTAAAATTTTTCATCACTATTGAGTTTTTATTAAAATATTATCTAAATACAAACTTAAGTTTTGACCGACTCAAACACAAACTTAAATAGATTCTCTATTCAAACCATAACTCAAAATGTGCACATCCAAACATAAACTCAAATTAAAATCCCAACTCAACCTAACTTAAATTAAGATCTGAACTCAAAACATTCTAACTCAAAAAATGCAAATAAACAAATAGCCTCTAGGAAAGTTTCTAGGAATGCTTTCAGAAAAAATGCTTAATAGGAATTGTTTCCCGAAATCCCTTGCTTAAAATGAAGGAGGCTCGTTCTTTTTATAGGCCCTTGTTGGAGAATATCTTGATTTATTTAATGAAGCTCACCTTGAAATTTTTAGTATTATTCATTATACAAGGATGGTTGGTGTGCTTGGCTATATGCTTAGACTTGGCCACGTATACAACTTGCTCTTATATTGTTCCATTTGTTAGTTTTCTTTCCTTTGTCTTTTGCTCCTTGAAGAAAATTGCATTGTTACTTCTTTCATGTGTATTTTGTTTCATTAATCTTCTTATATATATACATGTGTGTGTATATTGTTTTAGAGTCGATCTAATTTGTTTGCCTCGTTATATATTGGACAACTTTTGTTTCACCATTGTTTGCTTCTTCAGGGCATGATATATTATTCTTCTCCTAACATGCCACGTATCCTTCAAGAGAATAATTAAATATTATATGAAATTATATGAGGAAACTTCATGGAAGTTACCAGAGCGGCATAATTAAATAATGTTTAAATAATGGTTCACAAGAATTTTGCGATGATTTCCTTATTTTAGGGTAATTTTTACGGTATCTTACTTGCAGAGCATCTTGTATTACTAATCTAATCGCACAAGAATAGGTCCTATAAACATTATTATACTCAATCACACCATGCCACATCCTATAATATTATTCTCAGGTGTATAGTCCAAAATTCATCTCTCATCCATTATGTGCCCCCGAAACACAAGCCAAAATCATGTCTGCCTCTCTTGAGTACCTCAATATATGTTTCACATACTTCAAATAGGACTCAAGAGGTTTGTGCATAAATTGGCATATTCTATTAACTAGGTATGACAATTCAAGCCATGTTATTGTAGCATATTATATTGAAATATTGAAATTTGTTAATTTAATAAAAAAAAGAATTACATTATATTACTCTACACACAGTAAAATGACATTTCTAAGAATATGAAAAAATTCCTATAAGTAATCAAACGTGATAATCCATTTTTCATGAGAATCATATTGTCATTCATCACTTTTTTAGTAATATAATTCCCACTAATTATTGCGTATCAAAAGCCATGCCAAATATAAACGTAAACGTATAACGATGTATGAACTAAAAAGACGAGAAGAGTTTCAGGAGAAAAAACGCCATGCTAAATACAAAAGTAAATGTACAAAAATGTATGAACTAAACAGACGATAAGAGTTTCGGGGAAAAAAAAAAGACAACTTTAAAAGAACAACATCACCTATAGTTTAAGAGTCTTCTTTAAAAATTAAAAAATAAAATAAAATAAAATAAAACAAAACAAGGGAAAAATGACATATGAAAAACGACATAAACTGAAATCGACTCATCTAACCCCAATTCTTCTCTAGAAAATAAATTATAGAGAAAAAAAGAAATCTCATGGCATGGAATGGGGGAATTTTCATTCAAAGCACTGGAAATGGGTATCTTTGAATTTTAAATTTAAACAACGGCAGCAGCAGCAATTAGAGGAACCAATTCTGCAACCTAATAGCTCTTCATGATAAGAGTCGGTGTGTTGTACCTAATGGTATTATAAACATTATATTGATAAAGCAGGAATAAAACCTGAGGCTTTTCTCCCAAGTGCTTAAATTATCACCGAAAATTACACCCCTTTTCCAAGCAACTTTTCTTTATTATTATTATTTAAAAAAAGTAAAGATGTTTCATTTATCATATTTTTGTAAGCGATTATGATTAGTTATTGTCTATTTTTGGCCATTATTGAAAGGAGAAACCTTCAACATCTTTTATTTCATCACCTTTTATTTCATCACCTTCTTCTTCTTACCAATCCATTTATGAACTTGATATGGTGTTTCTAACTTAATAGATAATTTCGCCAAAGGAAAAGCTAATAGAGATTGTGGATCTACAATCTTTAGATATTGAAGATATTGAAAATTCACAAAGAAAATGGAGAGCATCACCTTCTTCTTCTTACGAATCCATTTAGGAACTTGATATGGTGTTTCCAACTTAATAGATAATTTCGCCAGAGGAAAAATGGAGAGAAAGAAGAATGGTGTTTCTAACTTAATAGATAATTTCGCTAAAGGAAAAATGGAGAGAAAGAAGAAGAAGAAGAAGAAGATACCAATCCATTTAGGAACTTGATATGGTGTTTCTAACTTAATAGATAATTTAGCCAAAGGAAAAATGGAGAGAAAGAAGAATGGTGTTTCCAACTTAATAGATAATTTCGCCAAAGAATTCATCCCCTTTTATTTCATCACAATTTTCAATATCTTCAATATATAAAGATTGTAGATCCACAATCTCTATTAGCTTTTCCTTTGGCGAAATTATCTATTAAGTTGGAAACACCGTATCAAGTTCCTAAATGGATTGGTAAAACGACAAGATGTTTATTGTTTAAACTTTTATTGTCGTTTCATCTTAAACGTCGGCTCATGTTGTGTCGAGTGTAGTGCTGTAGGCCTTCCGACTCGTCCAAGGCCAAACAAGATGGGCCGAAGTTACATAAACGACAAACTAATCAACAAACAACACAAGATAGTAAAACGTTGTTGTTTAAACTTTTATTGTCGTTTCATCTTAAACGTCGGCTCATGTTGTGTTGAGTGTAGTGCTGTAGGCCTTCCGGCTCGTCCAAGGCCAAACAAGATGGGCCGAAGTTACATAAACGACAAACTAATCAACAAACAACACAAGATAGTAAAACGTCGAGGAAAAAATGTATAAAATGTACTTTGTATTATAGCAAAATATATTCTTTATATTTTGTGTTTAATATTTTAACGGTATCTTAAAATTTTTAAAAACATTTTCTTAGTACCATAAAACTCATTTTTGAGACATAAAGTGGTCTTAGTACCCTTCTGTGTAATTAAGCAAAAATTAGTAAATCTTTTATTTTTTGTTATTTTCTTTTAAATATTTTAAAACATTTACATATTTTCATATTTTTAAAAAATATTAATTTCTATTTAATTAATAAGAAGGTTGGTTTTGACATGTAAAAAATCAACTTTGGGGTATCAAGAAGATGTTTTTAAAAATGTTGAAGTATCGTTTTGATATTATAAAAACATAAGATATTAATAGCATGTTTCGCTATAAGTTACTAAAATAATTTTATCCAAAAAAAAGGAAGAAAATGTCTGAAACTCATTCATATTAGTTTATGCTCTTTGAGTTGAATCTTCTAAGCAATTGACCAAAAAAAAAAATGCAATTATCTGCTTTTGGAGAAAATGAAGTTGGAGGTTTTAAGATCAAAGTAGGCGAAAAATAGAGATAAAAGTAGAAAACTCCTGTGCCTATCCAAATTAATCAACATGTAGTTGTACTGATGACTACAAGGTGTTTATCTTTGGATCGGTGGAATCCGTTTCTATCCACGAGCTTTCAAACACTAGTGCTACGGTTCGTTTTTCGCAATTGAAAATTTAAATTAAAAAATAAATTTATATAAAAAAATACTGTAAAAAATAGAATTTAAATTTTTTAAGAGAAAATATTATAATAAAAAATTTGAGTTGTAATTTAAATTAAAAAAAAAATCTAAATATTTCGTATGCATGTACGAGAAACCCCTTATAAAGTTCCGTATCAATAGTCATCTATCTATTTGGTAAAATGACGAGATGGCTGCTATTTGAATTTTTAACGTCTTTCAAGTTGAGAAACGAAATGTATTATGCGACCCAGTGCCCACGACTTCAACAAAAATACGACGTGTAGCTTATTGCTCACAAGTTTATTTACGTTTCAGGGAATATGATATGCCGTATTTCTAAAGAGAACCTTTGCATCTTTCGTTTGAGCTCTTTTGTCGTTCGAGCTAATAACATGACCGTCCAAAAGTTTTTGGAGATACGACACGTCATTTATCACTCACAAGATTGCTGTCGTTTTATGAAACTTGCTTTTAACGCAAGTTTCCAGTCGTCCATTCGAAACAAAATCAATTTTGAAACATCTATCAAGTTTGCAATGTGCTGTTCTTTTGGGTTAATTACACATATTATACATATACTAAAGGAAAAGGAATGGTTTTACTGTTTATGCTACAGTACAATGAACAGTGTCTTTTTTATTTTACCATTACTTATTTCTTCAGTTGATTTTTTATTTCCGTTATGTCCTTTTTAATGTGCAGTTACTATATTGCCATTTATTTCAATTTCATTTGTTTTGGTTTCTTCTGACTGTTTTGGTCATTTGCACTCATATTGAGTGTTTTTTTTTCGTTTGCTGCCTTCTACAACTTTCTACATCTGTATTTTTTTTCTTCGTTTCTGGAGCAACTTTTCTCTCTTCCGTTTGTTGCCATCTGCAACCTTCTACATCTTTTTTTTTTTTTCATTTCTGGACTAGATTTCCTTGCTTTTTTCTACTATCTCTTGCGAACAAAAAATGCTAATCCTTTGTTTTTTTTACAAGTCTTTTCTTTCTGCTGTTTTGGTATTTCTTCTCTTTCTTTGCCTCTGAAGTAAAATTATTTTGACATCCTTTTTGTTTTTCCACTATTTCTTCTCTCATAATTTTTTTTTTTTGGTTTCTTGGGATCTCTTCTCTTAAATTTTTTCCCTTTTAATTTTTTTTCTTCTTTCATACTTCAGGGTTTTCTTCAAAAAAAATTTTCTTCATTTTTCTTTTTCTCTACTTTGTTATTTTTTTGTGTTTTTTTGGGTTCTTTTCCGTTCTCACTACTTTTTTTTTGTTTTAGTGTTTCGTTACACAAATTTTTTTTTAATTTTTAAAGTTTTTCCTCCGTTTTTTTCTTCTTTCATTAATTTTTTTTGTTCAAACATTTTTTTTAATTTGTTTTCTCTCTGCTTTGTTATTTCCTTGGATTTTATTTTTTATTTTTATACGATGTTCTTTTCGATACTGATATTCTTCTTTTATGGTTGATGTTGTTATGTTCTTCGTCTCTTCAGTCTTTTTTTAATATTTTAACAATTTTTTTTCCTTTTTTTCTTTTCGTTTGTTTTAACAAATTTTTATTATTTTTTTCATTTAGTTTGACACGTACATGTCATCTGCTTCATTTCTGTATAACAAAAATATAATGTTTAACTGTCAGTCGTTTATTGGTTCTGATGTGCGGTGATATTCATGCTTTACGACATCTGCCGTGTTATAATCATGATTATGATTGCTGTTTCTTTGCAGGATTTTGTATCGACTATTGAGCGTTATTTGGGTACCAATGTGTATATATATTGGCCTTTATTTTATATTTGTTCTTTAACTATTACATTTTATGCTCCTTTGGTTCATTTGTTTTCTTACAGTTTACAAAATATTATTGTCGTTAGGCTTTTAGTAGTTTTTTACTGTCTTTTGGACATTCTGTTGATACCTTTCTTCTGGTCGGTTTTTTCCGCTGGGTTGTTGATTAACGCCCAAAAGTGATGGTCACAAGCGGTCAATTGTAGCACAGAAGGGCGGTCGTATCCACATAGAGGTAACAAATAAACAAGAAAGATTAACAGAATAAAAGCCTATGAGAAAGATAAATAACAAGTGAATTAAAGAAAAAGAAGAGTTTTTGAGATTTTGTTGCAAATAAAATAGAAAGGAGGAAATTTGTGTGGAGGAATTGAGTAGTGAAAATGGTAAGGTGTCGAGAATCCCTAATGTCTCGTTCACCAATTCAAGTTTTGATTCACAAAATAAAAGAATCAAATAAATTAAATCTCTATATTGACTCCAGAAATATTATCATTACAAGTTATCTAAAATCAACAATATATCAATTTGACAATATTGCAGTAAAAGATAATTTGTAAAATAATTTGAATAACAAAACAATGCATGGCATAATGACATAAGAAAAGTGTGACTGAACTTATATAAAAATTGGCACACAATATTTTGAAAAGTAATAGAAAAATAGATGAGATTTAATTCATTTAGATGTTGAACTTTACAGCACAAGGAATCAAAACCCCAAATTGGGTCACTCAACAGAAGTTCATCTCTAACCTCACCAAGAGAACTCTAGCCTAGCTTGCAAAACATTCTCACAAGTTCTAGAGAGAAAATATGAGACTGACAGCAAGACGACAGAAAACTGAATAAAAACCTCTCAAAACCTTAGGCCAACCCCTCTATTTATAGTGTTCAAAGGTTGCTTGTCAAATAAGGAAATAAATAGTAAAACTAGAAAATTACAAAAGAAAAGGAAACAAAATAAAATTACATATAAATTAGGAGAAATAATATATTTGATTTGGGAAGAAATCTGGTAATTTGCTCTGATTTTTGGGAAAAGAATTCAGATTCAGCACAGGAGGGACACGTGTCGAAGCTTGATTGGCAGTGAGGAGAAAATGCGCCACGTGTCGCGCGCGGAGTGGGAGAAGCGTGTTGGCGCGGAGTCAGAATGGAGGACAGCTGTCGCGTGCAGAGGAGAGAAGTAGGCTGGCATGAGCAGGCGCGGGACCCACACTTCTGAGAGTTGGACGTGCTTGGCTGTGGAGTGATAGGGACGCGCCTGCTTCTCTGAGGCCGTTTTGGAGACGCGCGCACGGGAGAGTTGGGGAGCGCAGAAAAGCTGGGGCCCACGCGGAGAGAACTGATGTAGCGGCTTGGCTCGGCTTGATGGGCTGACGCGGCTCAATGGGCTGAAACGGCTGAAAATATGGCTTTTATGGCTTTTTCTTGTGTAGCTTTTTACACTGCTTTCATCTGTAAATAATTAAACAAAAACTAGATAAATTCCAATTAAAAATATCATCAATAAAAATAATGGAATTGTTTGATTAAAGCTTAAATATTTAAATATTATATAATTCAAAAGTAATATTTAGAGTGCATTTTCATGCACTAATCAGTTGTTCTATCTGGTTTTCTTTCATCTGGAATTTTTGTTGTTCTATTAGATATGTTTTGTGTAGTGTGCTTCTTTGATAGAGGTAATCTATTTTTTTTTTCTTACATATGTTTATTACTTTTTTAAAAGTATTGCTTTCTGATGTTATTTTGATTTGTTATATCAATTTTTCTATTTATTTATTTATCACTTGATGTTTATTTGTTTATATGATTATGCTATTTTGTATTCTGTAAATTTTTTTCATCCTATCGTTGTTTAGTGTCTGTTATTTTCAATATTTATATATATATATATTACTTTTTTTTTTCTTTTAACAGTATATTTTTTGTAAAGCTTTACTCTTATTTGGTGATGATGATGTACTTCTCTTCTATTGTAAACATAGATCATCTGACTGTTAATAGAGATTTGGATGTTTTTTATGTTGCCCGAGTTATTTTGGATTTATGCCATTATTTAATAGTTTGTTTATGGGTAAGGTATTAATGTTCTTTGGTATTGATGATGTAATTTCTTTCCGTCAAAATTAGTGTTCTTTGAACATTTTGTGGTCATTCTTACCCATCACTTTTCAATATTTGCTTTGTGTGTCTCATAATGAATCGCTTTCATCTTTAAGTAATGCAAATCTATCATTAAGTCTTTGGTTTTTTATTTCTTTATTTGTTTGTTCTAATATGTGTCTTCTTTGTCCTTTCTGTGTAAGTTCCAATTTTAAGGCATTATTTTTTTTTTGTCTTCTGAATAAATCCAGTAATAACTTAGATGACAACCAAGTACATTGCTAGGTCTTATTCCGGTTACATATGATATACATAGTTAACAATAGAAGATAAATACTTAAACTAAGCAATTAGTAAATATTTTTCTGCTTTGTATATCTTCTGTTGCTACAAAAATACATTGCTTTAGCATATTTTTGTTATATATATAGATATATATATTGGTTTCAATAAAAACAATTTCCTAATTATTCAACACAACAACATGACAGCAGTTTTTTTTTATGAACTGATGAAAAATGTATATGTAATACATTTATTGAAGTAAATATATTATAAGGAGTGTTTTAACTTTCTTTTCTAACGAGTATTTATCTTATAAATATTCGTTATATGATAATATTTTCTGTTGTTTTTTGCTTATTTGAAGTAGATTGGGTGTGAGACATTAAAGATCAAATGTATTTTCACTCTCAATCATTTACTGCTCTGTTTAATTAACAATCGTTTGCTGCTTTCTGTTGTTATTTGTGGATCATTTTTTCTCTATATTTGGCATTGGTTGGCTGCTAATCCAGTTATTTTTAATGAATCTTGCCCTGATTTTGTTCACATCTAGTGTTGATATTTGATACATTGGTATGCTATGTTGATATTAATATATGATCTATTTGTTTTATATGGATACAAATTTTTGGCTGCTACTTAGTATCAGCAATAGGTCTGAAAAAGTATCTAAAAATAGCAAATTTAGATAGTTGTATCCTGTCGAAGAAAGGAACCATGGCATATATGTTTGGAATATATTCCATTTTGAGAGAGTTGAAAAAGCACTATCTCGTTGAAAGGTTCTATACATCTGCCCTTTCTCAAGGCATTTCTTTAGACAAAGACCCCGTTTTTTCCTCTTTTCGGATGGTAAATATTTCTCAGAACATGGAGTGTGAATCAAACCCATGTTTGAATTAAAATTGAGATACTGATGCAAGTTCTTCCCTTCTGAATCAGACAGATTCATATCTGAAAGAGGTTGACAATAAGTTCTTTCAAAATTGACTATTTGTCCCTTTGTTAGAAGTGTTCCATAAATGTCTGCGATCGAGTAAATAGCTCTACGAACGAATGGATCGGATCGAATTGGAAAATGGAAAGATTTGTAAAAGTTATACCTTTCGTCACCATTTTGTGGAAAATCGTTAGGTATGAATATGTTAGACACCTGTAACTCGATTGGTGAAATAGTATCTCTCTCCAAAAAAGCATATTTTTTTTACCGCCGCGCAAAGAAAATATTTTGTTGCGAATGAACAAGATATTGAGGAATTGTCCATACGTAAAATCATAATTATTGATACGGGCCTTTTCCACATAAAAAGGGAATCTTTTGTTACAATAGAAGCAGAAGTGATGTGGATTATTCAAGAATCGAAGTCGATTTGCTTTATAAAAAGAGGATATCAATGAGCTTCTATGAAATGGTTTCACGGGATTCAGCCAATTGTCTTGATCGTGGGATATCATTGAGAAATAGGAATCTGTGTTATCAAAAGATTTCCTGCGATTCTTTCTAGTATGGAATGAGTCAATCATCCACTTTGGTATCTTATTGAACAAAAATGGTGATATTGTTCTTCCATTGATCAAGAATTTCGATTTTTGGGAAGTATCATGATCATCCAATAAGAAGGGTTTCAATTTTTTCAAATGAACGATTTGAAGACCTATTGATTCTAACAACTGATTGCAGAGTTGATCATTCGGGCCTTTCAATTCATAGATGTGGATCTCTGACCTATGAATGGGGATATTCCCGAAACTCACAAAGAAAAAAGGAAGTGAGTTAGACAAAAAGAGAAGAAACTTGGACAAAAAAAGAAGTAACTTGGACAAAAAGAAAGGAAGTGACTTAGACAAATCTTTTTTGTCGATAACCTCAGACCAATCAATCGAATATTGATTAATACGTAATCGATCGAACACTACTTGAAAACGGCTCTTCTGCTCAGAAATGAAATGTTCCAAATGTTCCTGTAAATTCTTGCTCCCATTGGACCATTTGTATCTATATGCATTAGGATCCCGATTCATGGATCTCTCGGTTCGAGAAATAAAAATAAGAGGATCGAACCATTTCTTCTGACTCTTTTTCAAATTTGATAAATGTTGGTTGATCGTATATTTCATTATAGTTCTATGATTCAGAGTATCATTTCCTATTTGATCCCTTTGAATTCCATATTCGAAGTTGCGATCGGATCTATTCATTAAAAGGAATCGATTCAATACATTTCTTATGTACCCATAGGTGCTATATTGGATTTGAATCAGATTTCGGATCAATCTATATTGATTGACTGCCTCCATTATGTTGTTGCTAGCAAATACGACTATTTTTGGTTTTGGATCTTCCAAATCATTCCTGCAAGAGGTCCGGACCCATTTTTTTTTTCTGATCCTTCGATAAAAAGATTCATTTTCTTCATAAAAAATAGGAGGTAGAACCAATAAAGATTTCTTTTTCGATTCATCCCTGGAGTTGAATACCTCATTCAAGAATTGTTTTTGATCCAATCTGTAGGAATCAATAGAAATGGCAAATCCCTTATGATACACCAGATATTGATAGAGTGAATAGATCTGCCATTTCTTGAAATCTCTCTTCTGATTCAAAATCGTGGTGTAACGTGTATCCCCCCTGTTCCGGTCATGGAATAGATGAAATAAATCAAAAAATGGATTTTTGTTCAAGAATGAAATCTTATTGGAACTGTCCATATCCAGTTCATCCTTCGGAACCATATCACATCCCGGATATGATGAAATAGGATGAATTGAGATGGTATTTTGTAAATACGTAATTATCTTGAATATATTAACTATTTCCTTATTTTCCGATCGCCTGGAAGGGACAAAAGAAACATCTTGTTCTTTCTTCAACAATTTATGATCTCTAGTGGACCTCTCAGTAGGATTCGAACCCAGATGAAGTTCTGACCATCTGTCAGAGAAAAAAGAACGAATGGATCTTGTACGATTCCCAAGAACAAGAAATTCTTCGATTTCTTTCGGAAGTAGATGATCAAATAGTTTTTTGGCTGTATATATTTTCTTTTTAATTACCTGTTCTTAGTTTAACTTTTTCTAAAAAAATTTCTTCCATAAAATCTATATATGTACATGTTACTTTTTTTTTGGCAAATGAATTCTACCTTTTTTATTTGCTATAATTTTTTTTCCCACATTTTTTATACTTGAGCGATGATGATGTTACAAAAACTTTGATTTTTAATGTATTGCATAGGTTGTCTGAATATTGCTATGAATACATATGATATCATCAGATTCGACAAGGTAATATAAATGTTTTTAGCTCCTTTAATTTACACTATAAAATAAAAGTTTGTCAACTTTTTTAAATATTACATTCACTGATTTTTCTTTCTTAACATTCCTATCTTCCAATTAAAAAGAAGAGCACGATGAATCTAATAAGTATCAGTGTTTTATATTATATATACGTTTGTATATACATGTAAATATATTTTGAATTACAATACTGTATATGTATATATTTGTAAATATGTTTGTAATAATCTTAAATCCTTCACATGATACAACATTATATTGCGAATAGATCTAATATGCATCAATATTTTATATTGTATTCCGTAGCAACGCGCGGAATACAGGCTCGTGTCTATTATACAATAGATTAAAAAATGTCCCATAAATTGTGATTTTTGTACATAAATCGGTAAAATATTCTGTAATGATATTTCTATTTTTGTTAACCACTTTTAGAATTAGTTATACAAAATCATAACTATACCCATGCAAGAAAAATATATTTAGAATAATATTATCTCAATAATCATAAATAAGTAGATAAATAATATTGTTTAATTAACGACGTATTTTAGGTATGGAGTTAAAAATATGATCATTACTTCGTTCTCTTTTAGTAAGAAAACAACAAGTCGTTTAAACGCCTGTTTGAAATTGATCTTGTTTTTGTTTTTTACATTTTTTGAGAAAAAAAATGAAAACGTTTTTAAAACGGCGTTTGGCACAAGAAAGACAAAAAATAAAAATGAAAATGATTTTTTAGTTTAGTGTAAAATGAGAAAAAAATAAAAAATGACTTTTAATCGTTTTTTATTTTTTATTTTCTTTTTCTCCTCTCTCAAACAGAGAGAAAAAAAAGACATTAATAAATTTTTTATATTAAAAATAATTTTTTAATAAAACTATCAACACATTTTTAAAAATAATTTCTCTCTAAAATTAAAAATATTTTTTTTATTTTCATATAAAAAATAAAATCATTTTGATACTTTCGGCCCATTTCAAATAAAGTAACGGCATGTTATCGACAGAGCCACATCCAAATAAAAATAATATCTTAATAAAATTACTAAATACATTTTTAAAAATAATTTTTATTTAAAATTAAAAATACTTTTATTTTTATTTTCATATAAAAAATAAAATCATTTTATTGTCTATTTCAAACGAAGTAACGGCACGTCGTCAACAGAGCCACATTCAAACGACACAAATCAACTGACACGTTATCTGTCGCCGCCTGTCAAATAAAATAATATTTCAGATCCCGATGCACTTCTCATCTCAAATCAAATGATAGCCGTCAGATCCACTTCCCGTTTACGACGATCCCATCCCACATGGCTAAATTCCCAAGCCAAGAACGTTATAAAGCGACCCATTCTGTAAAACCCTAGTCTCATAATCGCCGTCTCCTTCTTCCACAATTCCAGAGATCTTTATGTCGCAGCTTTTCGATTAGACGATAATCGCCGAGCTTTTGGGTTTAGGTCTTGTTATAGTTCTTTCTATTCCATTTGTGTCCATGATTTTTATGTTGTTTGCCTTTTCTCGTTTGATATTTTGAGCCCTAAATTCTCATAGAAAGAATTTCCTTTTTAAGATCTCAAATCGACGAGGCCCAAATGATGAATCTTTGGAATTGTTGAATGCTCAGATTATGATTCTTGGGCATTTTGATTCATTTATTTAATGAATAGGAAGATCTGATGCCTCTTTCTCTTTCTCTGAGTTTCGAGCACGTGAAATTATGCTTCTCTCTCGATTTTTTTTTCTTTTTTCTCCCTCCAATTATATTTTCTTTTTCTTTATTGGTAACTTGCAATGTTTTTTTTTTTCTCTCTCTGTTTTTTTTTTGTTGGTCATTGTCATAATCCTTCGTGTTTGGCCAATGATGCAATATTCTTTGACCGAAGTGCGAGTTGTAAGCTTTGCACTAGTGTCGAAATTTATTGAACTAGGACGGTCTGAGGCTCCTTTATTTATTTATTTATTTTCTCATATCAGTTCTTGTTTCAATCATCTGTCTACTTTTCCAAAAAAAAAAAAAAAAAAAAAAACTGTCGTGTGTTACTTTCCTAGAGTAAGTTCTTGCTGCTAGAAACTGTTGTGAATGATGAGACCATTAATTTACAGTTATCCCTGTCTGACTTATGGGTGCTGAAAATTTGTGATCTGACACAGCTAATATATAAAATTTAATCTATATATTTTCTGTATGAGATTTTTTATGTTAAGTTTATTTTTCTTTTTCTTGTGTTTTCTAGAATCCAAAAATCGTGTCTTCGTAGAATGTGCTTTTGTAATTTGGACTTTCTCTGCTCATCTAATTTGACATAGTTAATTGAGCTTAAGACAACTGTGAAGATGATTCTGTGAGAGTTTGGGATTTCAGTGAAAACATTCGTGAACAAATTAGATTGTAGAACGTTATATAAAATAAAGATGAAAGATTTGTAATTCCCCAAAAAAAAAATGCAAGATAAAAGATGGTTCGCTACTGATAGCTACATCTGAATTAAAAAGTAACAACGGGATTAACATAATTTCACACAACTGAAACGGGATTTGTAGAATTGTTTTACACCTACAAATTCACCGTCATTGCTTTCGAGCACCTATTAATAGCTGTTATATCAAGGAATACCACGGATGGTTCATTAGAAGTACATGACAATATAGGGTAAGATAGTTCCAATAAATAATAGTTGGTCCCAGCTTACGCGTTGTAACTTGTAAGTTCTTTACAGAATTGTGACCCATTGTGATTTTAGCCAGTTGCTAAGCCAATCAAGAATTTAACAAAATCCTTTCTAATGTGAACCAAATGAGAAAGAGGCCCTCGTCAGTTGCTTTAAAATTGAACCCGAACTGAGCGTTAACAGCAGAGAGGAAAGGGAGAGGTGAGAAATTGACTTTGCGAAGAAACCTGACCAAACCCAACAACATCCTTCATGGCTCGTGTCAAAAATTTGAGAATGCGTATCAGATTACTAGGTGCCTTTCCCTTAACCTTATGTTCCTCCAACCCAAATGAATATTTTCTCTCCTACTTGATCGTGATGTAGCGGTTTGTCCCATGCTTGGCCCAGTGATCCTTGAGATCAACTGGATTTGAAAGATCATGGCCTTCAGCAGCAAGCCGGCTAAGCAGCTTGTTAAAAGCACTTCCGCTCATTTTTCGGCCTCCAACTCGGGCATGCCGCTTGTTTGGCACTGCAGGTAGTGGATACATTGACATGGTAGTTGTGCAACACGACGATTGCCAACCTCCATTCCCCCATTTGTAGCACTGCCGTATGACACCAGTGCACGTACAAACTGGCGCTGGCATGGTTGACTCATCATAAGAAACTTGGTTCAACCCCAGGTCTTGACCCTTCCAATCGGACTTTGACACGACCAACTGTTTGTTAAAATCATCACTTCCACCAACCATACCCTGCCCACTCTTCCACTCTTGTGCCTTGCCAAATGCCATCTTATTCAAGTCCTCACTCTCCCTTTTAAGTTTTCTTGGAGGTTTTGAAGCCTTCTTATTTGGTGATACTGGTTTGGCCTCCTTCATTCGTTTTCCCCGCCTTGACTTTGCAGCATCCGAAGCATCTGGTGATATTGGGAGGGAATCTGTTGTGTTCATTTCCCTGGTAGCGTAAGAACCTTCATTCACGTGTTGCATGTGATGTGCATGCGTCTGTGGGTGGTGCATATGCTTTACCCCGCGTGAAATTTGGCATCCTGGTGGACATGAAGACATATTACCATTACTTAAGGAGTTCTCCCGGTACTGAAGGGTTGCAACAGCATTATCTCGTTCCATTATGGCATTGTTTCGTTCAGCAATTGCTGCATCTCTCTGGAGGAATGCCATGTCTCGCTCAGCAAGCGCAGCCTTTTTCTCTGCAAGGGCCAAATTTCTTTCCTGAATAGCTGCATCTCTTTCAGCCATTAGTGCCATTATCTGTTTCATAGATGGTTGATGTTGCATCATCCACTGCAATATCAACATTGTCAACAAACATCATCAGATAAGATAACTTCTTCAGAAGAGGGAGGGGGAGCTACCCGTGTAAATCATCTATTTTTAACATGATAACGTCAAATGTCATTATATTAAGTTACTTCTTACTATCATATGAAAATTGCTTCCACATACCTGACCCTGAGCTGTTTTATACTGATCTCCTTTGTGCCTTCCATTTTCACGATGCCCCCCATCGTCCATCTGAAACTCAAAGGTGCAATAACGATCAGTCAAATGAGTACCTTACTCACAAAAAGATATGACTTTCTTTATACTGAATTACTGATCAGTCAAAACAGAAACATTCATAACTTATTGCCACATTATTACTTTGCAATTAAATCAGCGAGAATTCTGTTGGATGGAATATAATCTGACTAACGCTTAACAAATAGAAAGTGAGAATATGTATAGAGGAAAAAAGAGAGAAAGTAATTAAAGAACTAGGTAGAGAAAGAAATAATAAAAAGAGAGAACTTCATTTTCTGTAAGCCATTCAGCTGTAGGTATGAAATGCTCAAGACGTGCAATCCTAATTCAATAAGGAAACTAAGGAAGCTCAACTAAAATAAAAGGTACGCTAAAACCAAATCTTTATAAATTATCCTGATTAATAGGATATTCTCCGGTCCCTAAATATATTATACCACAATTTGTATTGGGGACATAGACATAAACGTTCTTATGTTTACATTTTGGCTAAAAGGGGTGTTGTTTTGAGGTCCTCAACGACCTGAAGAGATTCCTTCATATAAATACTGATGGCTCACGAACATACCACCAAATAGATATACTAGCATAAACTCCATGCTTTAAGAAAAATTAGAATGAAGGACAAACAGCGAGACTTTCCAAGAGTTATAGATATTCATTTCTTGTTCCACAATATATCCTCTTTGAGAAAGGGGGAAAAAAAATCAAAATTCACACTTGATGCTAAAAAAGAGGCACCCAAAGGTTTCATAGTGCCATATACATGGCAGGACAAAAGCAGTAGCAACTGTAACCTAAGAGATCATAATCTATTACAGCAACTGTAACCTAATTACATAGAGATTACTCAAGTTTTTAGCCCTTCTTAAGACAATCTATTGCACTATCGTACTGAAATGAACATCACAATTAAGCCTTACCTTAGTATTTAAAATGGAACTATTAGTCACAACAAAATTTCATTAAAAACCCAAAAAAAAAAAAAAAACGAAGTAATTTCTTGAATAAAATTTTCGTAAGCATTGCCAGTCAAAAGGATCATTTTGGCATCGCAGCAAAAGACGATGATAAAGCCTAATATCTTGGCTTCAAAACTACATTCCAAAGACGATACGAAAACGCTTTACAGTACTTTCAACACCAATTTTGTACCTCAAATAGACCACTAAGCAGTTCAAGTGCAGATGCAAAGAAAGTCCTAGCCACAACCTAAATCGAGCTTGAATTCTTAGCCGACGGCTAAAAATGAAACGCCATAACCTTAGCGATCAGAATTCCTAAGAAGCAAACTTTTTATAACAGAGTAATGCCCTAGAAATCAAAAAGCCCCAAACTCTAAATAGCTAGCTCATTTAGACACTAATACGAGCAATTAGCAAACAAAATCAGCAAAATCACTCGAAACAGAATGAAACAAGCAAAAGACAGAGCAGAAAACGAACAAAACTCGGTAGACTTCTGGAAGTTGCAGAGAGTTGACTATAATCAGAAAAATTACAGGAAAAAAGAAATTGCCATAGGAGCCATGATGGAAGCAGAGATGAAGAGAAACCAAAAACTTACCGCGAATAATAGCTACTAGCGAGCCAAGCAGAGATTTGCCGAAACCCTAGCTCAGGAACAGCAAAAAAAAAAATCTGAGGAAGGAACAGTTTGGGTTTGGTGGAGAGGGAAAGGGAGAATTTCCACTTTTTTTTTTTTGGGGGGGGTGGTGTACAGAAGGAAAAAAGGGTGGGGTGGTCTTGTGGGGTTTTTACCTGTCTCTGTCTGCACAGTTTCTTTTTCTTTTTTCTTGTTCTTTTTTTTTTCAAAAATGAATTAAAAAAGGTTTTTTTTTTTTTCTCAAAAGAAAATTTGTTAAAATAAGTAGCGGAGCGGGACTATGTTAAGGAGGGGTGCATAACTTCGGATATGGGCTCTCTCTACGTTTCAGCCGTCAATTTATCGAGCCTCGAGATTCGTGCAAAAAGCTATTTCTTTTTCTTATTTATCTTTTGCGCACGTCTGTACAACGAAAATTTTCCCAAAGGACACGTTAGGTCAAATAGAGGAGGTGATTAGTGTATTTTCTCTCACTATAAAATCTATTTACCTAAATGATATTATATTAAATGAGCATAGAAGTCCCGCGTTCCTTATTACAAATTAATCAAATGATCTTTTCAGCAGAAAAAAAATACTTAAATCAATAATTTAGAGGTAATTCAATCTATTGTTGTGTTCTTGTGTTCTTTTTTTCGGATGTTGGAGCAAAGACAAAGAAAGAAACGGTTGACAAAGACGGCCATGACGACATGACCACGTTCAAAGTCATCGACGAGCATTTTTGCTTGTTTCTTTCTCCTTTTATTTCTAAACTAGTCAAAAAACGCGCGCTTCACTCATTTAAAAATGAAACAAAGTAAGGAGAAAACAAACAAAAAAAAAACTTAAGAAAAAAATTTGTGTAAAATATATCACAACTAAAATGGTAATTTACGGGTCTGTTTCGTTCGCTGGTTCAGGTTTTTAATTCGAGTTTAGATATAATTTTATGTGTGAGCTTTTTACTGTAACAAAAAGATTAGATGTAACTGTTTTTTAGAGCTTTTTACTGTAGCAAAACTAGAATTCTAAACTCGAATCGGTGAAATGAACAGAACCTATGGTCATAAAAATTACAAGTAAAAGATGTTTATGTAGGGATACATTTAAAAAAAATAATTTAGCAGAGTAATTAAAAAATAACATTTTAAATAACAATAAGAAAAATATTTATAGGGATATATTTGAAAGTACATAAAAATAAAGGTTTTCGTCATTTTATGATTCAAGTCATATTATTATAGTGTTTTCTTTTATAAAAATTCAAAGTCAACTATTTTACTACAATATTTTTCTTTCACATACACAACTCAAGTAATGACTTGAGCTGTGTGAATAAACATACCCAAAGACCTTTTGTGGGACCACCTTAAAAATCACGTGTTATGCAAATTGGTCTATGAACTAAGGGCTTGTTCATTTGTATTTTTTGAGTTAGGGTGAGGGCTTGTTCATTTGCACCCAAAAAATACAAATGAATAAGTTCAAATCTTGATTTGAGTTAATGTGCATTTAAGTATAGTTTGCGTTAAGACTCTAATTTGAATGTGTGTTTATGAACTTGAGTTGAAGGGTGAACTTAAACTCATGGCTTGTTGTTTGTATTTTTGAGTTATGGTTACTTGAGTGTAGATTTTGCATTAAATTTGAGTTATAACTTAAGTTGAAGTTGTAACTTAAGTTTTTGTTTGGTTGTGTACATTTGAGTTATGGTTTGAGACGTGAATCTTTTTGAGTTTGTGTTTGGATGGGTCAAAACTTGAATTTGTATTTGGATAGTATTTTAATAAAAACTCAATGGTGATGGAAAATTCTAATAGGGTATATGAGTATGGTTTTATTCGCCTCTTCGTTGTGAACGCATGGAAAAAATCATCTCAATAAGAATTAAAACGAAAAAATTATGACGTTTTTAAGAATAAAAAAATACTGTTCATTAACTTGAGTTTGAGTTTAGTGAGTTGAAGGGAGAACTTGAACTCTAATTTTTGGCCCAAACTCAAGTTCAAACTCAAATTTTACAAAAGAATTAAATAAAATTGTAACTTGAGTTCAAACTTTTTTGAGTTTAGATGCAAAAGAATAAGCCCTCAAATTTTAGCTCCAAACTTAAGTTAAAACTCAAATTTTACAAAATAACATAAATTTAAATAAAGTTGTAATTTAAATTTAATTTTTTTAAAATTTAAGTGTAAATGAACATGCCCCAAAATTCTTAGCAATTAACAACCTAAACTTACAATTTTTCATATCGCCACTCTAATTTATAACTATTAAAAAACACGGACGAACTGACTCACATGTTGCACTTATGGGGGGCAAGACAGGAATTCGCTTCTAAAAAAATTGTTATGTACTTTTTTTTATAAAAATAAAAAAACCTCCTCCTCTCTCTCTCTCTGCTCCAATCTTTGAATATTGAAACCAGATTCGTAAAGAAAGCTACCGCAAATGGGCAAACATCAACATCTTTAAAAATTGAAACAAAAATCGTAAAGAATTCTCCAACAAACATCATTACAAAGCAATTGTAAGTTTCTTCTCTAAATATTAACTGGTCAATTTCACACTTTCATCAAAGAAATAAGGAAACTCAAAAACCATTTCAACATATTCAAATCAACAATTCTTCAGCTGCCCAGACAAGAGGAAGACCAGAAACTCTTGTTCAGACTTTTGATTTGTTCTGGTATGAAATGGGTCATAAAGAAAGTGGTGGGAACAAAATTTAGGGGAGAGCTACTGGTCCTCAATCTGTTGAAAATTGCAGACACCATGTCCGGATCTTCAGGGGCTTTAGGAAGGTCGTCAATGGCCTCCTCCCACGTCGTTGCGCCGCCCACTCCTCCGTCAAACTCTGGTGTCGCAACGGCAGCCTTCCACTCCAAATCCCGGCGTCGCTGCACGCCACCTTCCCCTCTACCCAAACACATCGTATGGTACGACAAACGTAAACAAGATATGGGCCTTTTATGATTTGTGTTTTAATTTTTTTTCTTTTTTTGTTTCAAAAGTTTAATTCCCACCGGGATAATAAAGACCTGGCATACCCCTAAAAGATTACTCACGTGCAGATCACGTTCTTAAATCTGTTTAGTATTTAACATATGTTATTAAAAGGACTACCAATTCAACAGATTTTGAAATCAGAGGGGTTGATTACCAAGAATTTTAATTTAGGGACCAATTTGCAAAACACGTAAAGTTTAGGGGGGTCTCATAAAAAAAACCTATTTAAGGTTAAAAAATGCAATAAAAAGGTAAGGGATGAAAAAAAGAAAAGAAAAAGAAAAAACTATAAAGAAAAGAGAAAAAAAAGAAAAAAAAAACCAACACTTAAAAATGAAACGGGGGGCAGCACTCAGAAAAACAGATTCTCTCTTTTAAGTGAGCGTTGTAAATATTTTTTTTCTTCTTAATTAGTGATATACTCTAAACCCGACATAACACAATAACAACAGTACAATACTTTAGAGCTCATTTGGTGTGCATGACAGGACAATATTGAATTTGAGTAAAATAGCCTTAAGGGATTGGACTGGAGTAATGAGAAAAAATAGCAATCTTAGTGTAATCCAATTCCATATTTGGTGTTTTATTATTAGGATGTAGTCTTTCCTTTGAAAATTTAGGGTTAAAGTGTAACTCTTTAAATTTGAGACAAAAATATAATTTAAAAAATTATTAAAGTCTAGTTTACGTTTTAGCCTCTTCACTTTTGTAAAATTATAGTTTAACGTAGATTTTAAGTCCGTTTAGTTTGCTGATTTGAATTTTTAATTCGAGTTAAGATGTGATTTTATGTGAGAACTTTTTACTGTAGTAAAAAAATTAGATGTGATTGTTTCTGAGAGCTTTTTACTGTAACAAAACTCAAATTCTAAACACAAAAAATAACAAAACCTTTATAAATCATTACAAATAAGTCCCTAAAATTGTTCACATTTAGCAGTATGTTGTATTTAATCCCATGCATCAATAGAGGATAGCAATGGTTTGTCCTTTAAAAATTATCGATTCGAGCATGAACTGAATAAGAGTTTATCTAATTCAATCCTCTAAAAATTTTCACCAAGACAATATTAAAGTTTAATCCCATCCAATACTCTCCAGACTCTAAACAGGCTCAAGTTATACTAAATTGGAAAGATAGTACTTAACATTTAACCAACACCCTTTCAGAATTTCGATATCAAGTCATATTGAAGCTGGCAAATCATGATTTTGTTTTTCTCTCCTTTTTTTTTTTATTCGTTATTGACGTTCTTTTCCTTTGCACGAACATATGTGCTTTTACTGCCATGGACCAAGGTGGCTTGGGAAAAAAGATCTTCCTAGTAAACTTGTAGTGTTAAAATTACACAGAAGCAATAGCATCTCTATAGTTAATGTACATAATCATACTTTTCCCCCTCTTTCCTCGTTTCATTATATTGAGAAAAAAAAAGGGTCTCATTTCACTAGTTAATCAAAATGGAGAAGTAGAACGCGGAAGCATTAATCTGTGCTTCCCTTCCACTCAATACTCGATTTACTTAGTACTAGTACCCCAACCACAATAAGCATAGCTCCTGCAAACCACTACAAAAGTACAAAACGCGATTTGTTAGCAGGTTTGCAAAGTGTAACAATGTCAATAAGTACGTAAATAAGAAAACCAAACTTTTTGATATTAGCAAAAACGAAAAAAAAAAAAAAAAAAAAAACTTTTTGAGAAGGACAATTACTATCTTCTCAACGAGATTAAAAACTCAAGCTAATAACCCTACTATTGTTAAAGCAAAGATATGTGCCATGACCACTCAAAATTCCTCATCGGACAAAAAAAAAAAAATCTCCAAGACTCCACAGTTTGATACGATATGGATGTTGTAATGGATTTACATACAAGTAGATTGAAAAAACGACTTTTAGATCCTATTTTAGACTTTATTGCATAAAAGTCAGCTTGAAACAATGTAAAGCCTTCCAAACAAGTGCCTAAATCCCCTGTTCTAATTCCTCACAGAGGCCTAACTAAGTAAAGGAAATAAAAAAAGAAAAGGAACTCTCTTGCGTTCATTCCGTCAAAATATATCTTAGCATTGCCATGCATCCATATCTGGTATGCCACCATCATTCTTTTCATACAGAGCACAAAAGATAGTAAAAATCTCGATTCAAATGGCTTCTGCTCGGAAATCATTAAATACAACATATGTCCGACTTACCAGAAACGACAATGCTTCTTCAAACAAAAAGTATCCAGCTAGACCAGAAGTGAGGAAATTAGTGGCGAAGTTCGTCACCGTAGCTTGAAGAGAAGAGAGAACTTTAAGGCTGTTGATATAACATCCCCACATTGTCGCGTTGAATAATACCACGAAACCATACCTAATAATCTGTACAATTACAAAATTGTTCAAATCAATTCCAAAAATAGTTCCTTTCTTGGAGATTTTTACTTTCATCACGCAAATTTTTAAACCAAAAAAAAAAAAAAAAAAAAAAAAAAAAAAAAAAAAAAAGAAACAGAAATTTATCTCAATTTTGATTGTATTAAAATTGAAATTAAAAATTTAATTCGGTGGAATGAACGACGCTTAAATTTGCTTAATTTATTCCTTCAAATGTTACGATAACGGAGTTTCTAAAATCGCAAAGTAATTCCAGAATCCACAACGATCTCGCTAATTCTAGGGCAATCGATAACAATTGAAAAATATTGTAAGGGAAACTTTCAAATCAGAGTTCTGGTAATTAAAATTTTTGCGCTGCTGATTAAAATTCAAATGCAGTTGAATTGGGAGTGATTCTAGGGATCTGAGAGTGTGAATTGAAAGGAACCTGAGAAGTGAAGCGCTTAGCAGAAATGGCAGCAAGAGCGGCGGTGAGTCCGGCGGAGACAGCCCAGGCGTAGCCTATTCTGTTGTTGCCCTCCATCGGACCTCCAAACTTTGTTCAGAGGAACGGAGGAGCGAGACGAAGCAGGGTGGGCGTTGAAGCTAAATGCGGCGAGTTTTTTTTACACATTGTTGTGGCTTCGATATTCCTTGTTAAACTGATGCAAAAAATATTGGGATTACTCTACATGCTAATTCCACCTTATGGATATTGGATCCAGATTTTTTGTCTCAATTATCGTATAACTAATTAATCATACAACATCATCTTATAATAAGTATAAAAAAATTACTTTTAAAACATTTCAAATTTTTTATACAATATGACACAATTAGATAAAAAATTTAAATCCATAAGTAATAAAGGGACGAGATCTAACCCAACACACCTCTTCGTTAATTTTCTATATGATTTATTTATTAAAATTGCTTTTCTCAAGTATGCTATAGTTGTGTATATATAAATAATACTCAAACGTGTGCGATTGAAATTATATTTCGATCTATTATAAAAAAAGTGCATTTTAATCCCTTTGTTTTTGTAAGTTTTTAAAATTTTTAGATTTTAGACATATGTTGCTAGTTTTTTTGGAACTAGTACTTATGAAATAAAATTTATCAAATGCGATTATACTTTTTAAATTTTTTTCAAATATGACATTTTATTTTCTTTTTAATAGTTACTCCAAAATATGTTTTTTTAAATACTAGTTTCCTAAATGTACTTTTAAATAATTTATAGTCTAATTTGTTTCACTAATTTTTTTTTCTGGTTAAATGTGCCATGCTGTTATTTTTTTCCCTAATCATTCACAATTTCACATATTCAAAAAGCAATTATTTTTCTCAGAAAAAAACATATTAAAAAAAAAGCAATTCAAGAAATTGAAAACGCTGGCGAAAAAAAAAAATATTTTACTCAGTGAGACGCAGCGTTTAGGATTGAAAGAAGCGACGACTCGATTTACCTTTTTTTTTTTTTTTCCCTGATAGACCACTCGTTTTACTTAACCAAACCGAGTCAATCATAACTTAACTCCGGACTCGGTCCTAATTTGTCTCACAGACAAAGCACAACTCAGCCACGCTGGCAATCCGCAACAACAGGAAACAACCAATCAAACATAAGCACTAGGATCGAGGACTTTTCAAATTTTCCATATTCTCTCTGCAAAAATGCCGTTAGAGACTTTCAACTCCACGTTCCCCTATTAAACCGACCTAATCCCTCTCTGCCCCTGCTTAGATAAATAACTGTACAATATCTTCTTCCTCATTTGTCTTCTAATATTTTTCTTGGCGCTCTATCGGCTTACGTAATACCAATTCCTCAAACCCTAATTTTCGGTAGTCTCTTTTCTTCGCTTCAATTTTTCCTACGCTCTTCGTTTCTTATTTATTTATTTTGATCGATCTTTGGAATTAGGGTTTCGTAATATTTGGGAGATTTTCGTAGACAGGGTTCTAAATTGTTTCTCGATTTGCAGATTTCTTGAAGCTTTCTGTGCCTTTGTTCTGAGAAGAGATGGCTCGTACAAAGCAAACTGCCCGCAAATCCACTGGAGGAAAGGCTCCAAGGAAGCAGCTCGCCACCAAGGTGTGTAATACCTGGATTTCGAATTCGATTCTCGCAGTTTTTATTTTTCAGATTTTAGTGTAGTTTTCTCAAGGGGGATTGTCTATTGGAAATCGCTTATTTGGAAGTCTTTCTTCTTTAGAATGATAATATTCATGGATTTCGCATTGATGATTTTACTTTCTTATTGTTTATCTCGGGATATCCATGGAGGATTGTGTCGCAAAATGGGTTTTAGGGTTTCGCGACTCTTACCTGAGTTTTCGTTAGTTTCGAAATCGGATTTTAAAACTTATGTCTGCTAAAATTCTTGTTTAGGCTGCGAGAAAATCGGCTCCTACCACCGGTGGAGTCAAGAAACCTCACCGATACCGCCCTGGAACTGTTGCTCTTCGGTAATTTCAACGTCTCAATTAACTTTTCCCAATTCCTTCTAATTATAACATTTTTTCTAACCCAAGTCTTAATTATGTTATTACAGTGAAATTAGGAAATACCAGAAGAGCACTGAGCTATTGATCCGCAAGTTGCCCTTCCAGCGTCTTGTTCGTGAAATCGCTCAGGACTTCAAGGTATATAATAGATCAGTGTTGACAATTTGTTTTTTCAAAAATGAGATTCGATACGATAATTTTTTTTTTTTTTTCAATTCCAAAAAATTTTACTTGTTGTATCGTCTAATAATCTAGTTTATTGTTCGCTCAGGACTTCAAGGTATATAATAGATCAGTGTTTACAATTTGTTTTTTCAATAATCAGATAATATACGGCTTGATTATGTTTTTTATCATTGTATCTCTAATAATCTTGTTTATTGGTCGCTGTAACAGACTGATCTGAGGTTCCAAAGCCATGCTGTTCTGGCGCTTCAAGAGGCTGCTGAGGCTTATCTTGTTGGGCTTTTCGAGGACACCAACCTGTGCGCCATCCACGCCAAGAGGGTCACCATTATGCCCAAGGACATTCAGCTGGCCAGGCGTATCCGTGGAGAACGTGCTTAAATCCTTTAGTAAAGTCTTTTGATGGTTTTCATAGTTCTTAGATTGATATAGGTCGTGGCATTTTATTCCTTGGATGTATAGATTTCTCAATAGTTGGAACTTGTGTCCTTGATAGGAGGATTATTGTTTTGGAACCTATTTCTAATACGATGAAGCCAAATCCTAATTGGTGATTAATCCAAGTCTTGTTTTAGCGATCTAATTGCTTATGGGTGCGTTTGCTTTTAAAATGATAATGATTTGTGTTCTGTATGAAAACGTGTTTGGTAATTTTATTTAGGGGTTGTTTAGTTGGAGGATTTGTATTCCGATTTGAATTATGATTTACATTTCGTTATAATGTTTTCTTAAAATATACATGTAAATTGTAAATGGTTCTAATTTCATGATTCTTTAATCTATAAACCAAATGTCTTTTTAGAGATTTTTTTTTAGTGAAAATGATAATGAAAGTGTGTTTGGTAATTTTATTTAAGAGTTGTTTGGTTGGAGGTTTTGTATGCTGATTCGAATTATGATTTATGGTTCGTTATAATATTTTTTTTTTTAAAAATATACGTATATTAAAAATGGTTCTAATATTATTATGATTTTAAGTAGGGTTGACAATTTTAGACATGACATGATGAAATGACACGAGATAAATGAGTTTGAATCGCATGATTATTAATTGGGTTGTTAATGGGTTGGTACGAATAACAAGAAAATATATGGGTTGGATTTGTGCTAATCCGTTTAGCACACTTAACCCGTTTAAGTAAACGTGTGTTATTATCAGGCTGACACGGCACGATTTGGATCGACTCGTTTAATATCTATATATATATCTATATATATATACACACACACACACACACACACTTTTAGACAACCCTAAGTCTAAGTGTCAAACTCCCGTCCTTGCCCTGCCTCAGTTCTCTCACTCATTCTCTCGAGTCTCATCTCATTGCCTCACCTACTTCAGTCCTCAATCATCACTCGATTCAGTTCTCACCGCCTCAGTCCTCACTACCTCAGTCCTCATCCGCCTCAGTTTTCACGCTTCACTCGCTCCTCCTTCGCATTCAATTTCTTCTGATTATTGTGATTATGAATTTTGGCATCTTTTCACCATTTGGCAACAGTTATAGAAGTTTGTTTTCGAAATGGCTTCTCGAGCGTAGGTGTGTTACTTTTATCTGATTAAGCGCAAATCACTTCTACATTGGGTCGTGTTTGTTTCTTCAATCTTCACAGTTCCTATTTCTTTTTTTAAAATTGGTTTTGTCTTTCTGAGTATTGCCCACCAAATGATTTCCTCAGCTTTCGAAGTTGTTGGTTATTTCTGCTCATCAAAGTTTGTTTGGCTGTTTTAAATTCTGTTATAATCTTATTTTGGAGGGTTTTTCAAGGCATTTTGCGTCACGATTTCCCAAGAATACAAGTGATTTGCTTGAAATTGGATGTGCAAAATGTTCTATTACACTGGATCTTGGATCAAAAGCTACTGGCTTTATTAGTAATTGATGGAATCCACAATAGATGTTTATAGTAGAGCATGTTATTTGGTCCATTAATTCAAGATAGAATGATAAAATTGAAAATCGTGTTTTCTCTTTAGGTGCCTCATTCGCAGAGCCAAATAAACCAGATCGCTCCAAAATCCAAACCGTGGCTTTGTAGTTAGACTTGGCTTTTACTTTTGTTGCAGGGATAATTGAAAACCGTGTTTTCTCTTTAGGTGCGGTTTAGAGGAATTAATCTTGTTTTCCTGCTTCAAACTTGTTGAGGAATTAATCTTGTTGAGTATAGTCCAAAACTTGGACAAAGTTGCAGTGGCTCCAAAATATGCCTCCATAATACTTCTTTGATGCTTAGCTATGACTGTAAGCGTAAAGTAAATCAGCTTTTGATAATATGCTTGTGATTTTGTAGCTGTTATATTTTTATGCATGTGGTGATGAATAATAGAATTGAAAAAAAAAGTGTGTCATTCTAGAAGCAGTCAATTATGAAATAACTTGCTTGATTTGGTTTGGATGATTTGCAAGATGGTGTTTTTGACGTGCTTGGTTTGGAGTCATGAGAAGTAAATATGTAGCTTCAATTGTGAAATAACTTTATGTCTTTCTGCTTGATTTTGCTAAGAAACAAGATGATCTTTATTTTTTCTTTGACTTGTAGATGGATGATTTGCAAGATGATGTTTGAGTAAATTTAAAGTCAGACAGCACTACCGCATCCGCTGTTGCTACTGGTGATGCACCTATTGCATTGGAGTTGGAGGCGGATGTTGAGCCTGAAGCTAATTCCAAGAATCCGACCAACATTTCTAAACATAAAAGGAAGCATACTTCTGTTGTCTGGAACCAGTTTGAAAGGCTTCCAATGGGTGCAGATCAGGAGCTAAAAGCCAAATGCAAGGAGTGTGGTATGGTATATATGGCTAATAGCAAGAATGAGACTGGAAGCATGCGACGTCACATGTAATCATGTGTACGTAGAGACACGTGTGACGTGGGCCAACTATTGATATCACAAGACAAAGGGACTTTAGCGTTGAGTGCAAAAATGTTTGATGCTGAACACTTTCGTGAAATGATAACAACAACAATCATTTTGCATGACCTTCCATTCTCCTTTGTTGAATATGAAGCTATTAGGGTGACTTACCAATATTTGCATCCTGAGATAACTTTAGTAACTAGAAATACTTTAAAATGTCCAAAAAATGTTTTCTCAAGAAAAAGCAAGAATGAAATCTATGTTGGAGTTGAGCCTCGGTAGAATTTGTTTGACATCTGATTTGTGGGCTTCCATAGTTACAGATAGATATTTGTCATTAACTGTCCATTTTATTGATAAAGATTGGGTATTGCAAAAGAGGCTTTTGAATTTTTGCTTAATGCCATCACCATATACTGGTATTGCATTGTCTGAAAAGCTTTTTGCATTATTGTGTGAGTGGGGAATTGAATACAAGGTTTTCACTCTTACTTTGGACAATGCCTCTGCTAATGATGTGTTTGTTGATCTGCTGAAGAATCAGTTGGTTGAAAACAATGCACTTATTTTTTATGGTTCTTTTTTTCATATTCGTTGTTGTGCACATGTTTTGAACCTTGTAGTGCAAGAGGGGTTGAAAGATATTATATCAGTGGTTAAAAAGATTCGTGAGAGTGTGAAATATGTAAGAGGGTCCCAAATTAGAAAGAAGAAGTTTTTAGAGTGTGTAAATCTTGTGGGTCTTGATTCTAAGAGAGGTTTGAGGCAAGATGTACCTACAAGATGGAACTCAACATTCCTCATGCTTGACAGTGTCTTGTATTATCGACGAGCATTTTGTTATTTAGAATTGAGTGATTCTAATTATAAGGACTGTCCTAATCCATATGAATGAGAAAAGGCCGAGAAAATTTGTGAATTTTTGGAACCTTTTTATAATATAACTTGTGTTTTTTCAGGATCTAAATACCCCACTGCAAACTTGTACTTTCCAACTGTGTACACAAGTTATTTGTCATTGAAGAAATTTGAGACAAGTGAAGATACATATTTGTCTGCTATGGCAAAAGCAATGCTTACCAAGTTTGAGAAGTATTGGAAAGATTTCAGTTTGATATTGGCAATTGCGATAGTGCTTGATTCTCGTCACAAGTTGAATTTTGTAGATTATGCTTATGGCAATGTTTATGGAATGAAAGGGTCACCTCAATTTTTAGAAGTTAAGAGAAATTTGGAGTTGTTGTTTACTGAATACTCTAAGGGCAAGGTTTCTACAATAAATGTTGTGACTTCACTTCCTACTCCTATTGCTAAAAATTCAGCACACAAGTTTTTACAGAGGCAAACCAAAGTATTGAAGGTATATATGTTTATAAATATTTATATGTTGATTTTGTTAATTTAACATTCATTGATGAATACTAATTGTTCTTTATTTGTCTTTTTCATCTTGTTTTGTATCTTTGTGGTTATAGGAGTTCAACAACTTTGAAAGCTAAGAGCAAATTGTTATGTAGAAATCAGAGTTAGAAGTTTATTTGGATGAGTCAAGAGTACAAGGGAGTGTTGAGTTGGATGTTTTTGAATTTTGGAAAGGAAATCAGTTTCGCTATCCGGAGCTTTCTTACATGGCTCGTGATATCCTAAGTATCCAAATATCTACTGTAGCATCTGAATATGCCTTTAGTGTTGGAGGGTGAGTATTGGATCAATATAGGAGTTCACTTAAACCTGTCGTAGTTGAGGCATTGGTGTGTACAGGGATTGACTATTTGGAGATAAAGGTATATTTGTTTTTTTTTTTGTTTATTTACTGTCTTAGCTTATGTTATCTTAAGTCTTAACCATATCAGTTATCTATTATGTGTAGAAAATAACAAATCGATTCGTGAAGCTGTGGATGAAATTACTGAAGATGTTTTTAGTTTGGATATCAATGAGCCCACTACTGGTTCATCTTAAAATTCTCACAACCTCAACACCACAAATGCAATGGAAGGTAACAAGAATTTCCTTGTGGCATGCCTAAGCTATAAATTTCATTTCATTAATAAAATGTTTTCTTTTTCCATGAATAGGTTAAAGCAACTGGAAACTAATTTTGATTTTTAGAGCGTAGTTGGACATTCAACCTCAAGGTTCAAAGAAGACATTTTCCTATATTTATCTTATGTTTATGCACTTAAAATATTCAAATGTTTGGTTATGTTTTCAAACTTATTTAAATGTACTTGGTTATGTTTTCAAACTTCTTTAGATGTTTGGTAGTTGGTATGTTTTGAAATATGTCATAAGTGATGTTTTGGATATTTTAATGTGTGTTGACGATTATGCATGATTTTAACTATAAGTGATATGAAGTAGTCAATTAATATAGTTTTGAATAGCTGCTCATTGGTGGCATTTCTGGTCCACTAATAGCTGCTGGTCCCATCCGGGTAAGGCCTCTTCTTCTTATGTCTGATATAATAGAATTATATTGACTATAAGTTATTTCAGAAGCATTTTTCCAAGACTGTAGATTGATTGACTATAGTAGAATGTGTCATTCTTTGTGCATATTCAAAGTGTTGACTCCACTAAAGATGTCTTCTATTAATCTTGTGAAAATGTTTGAAAAAGTCCCTGCAGTGCGTAATGAACACAAAATCCACCTCATTAAAGATACCCCATTCACTCGTTTAGATGCTCAATAAATGATCTTTTGTTCTCAGATGTCTTATAAAAAAAGAAGACATTTTCTTATATTTATCTTATGTTTTATGCACTTAAATATTCAAATGTTTGGTTATGTTTTTAAACTTATTTAAATGTACTTAGTTATGTTTTCAAACTTCTTTAGATGTTTGGTAATTGGCATGTTTTGAAACATGTCATAAGTGATGTTTTGGATATTTTAATGTGTGTTGGTTATTATGCATGATTTTAACGATAAGTGATATTAAGTAGTCAATTAATATAGTTTTGAATACAATATAAAATTTCACTATTTTTGCTAGTTGGGTCATAAACGTGTTTTTTTCGTGTTGGCCCGTCACGACACGTTTAGTAACCGTGTTCGTGTGTCGTGTCGTGTTAATCGTGTTATTAGCGTTTCGTGTTCGTGTTTGGGTTTTTGACACGTTTATTAATCGTATCGTGTTCGTGCTCACTATAATCGTGTCGTGCCGTAATCGTGTCGGCCCGAACACGGCCTGCGAACACGAATTGCCAGCCAATTTATAATCCATGAACCAAACGTCTTCTTAGAGTTTTTTTAGTTTAAAAAAATTAAAATTGTGTTTGGTGATTTAATTTTTTAAAAAATATTGTATTTAAAATAATAATATATTAAATAAATAATAATTTAAGTTTAAATAAAAACACTACAAATTAATATAATAATTTAAATTATATTATAAATGAATAGTAAATAATAATTTTAAAATAAGATAATTTAGTAAAAAAAAAGTTTATTTAATGAATAATTTTAGTTTATTATTGTTTTATATATAAATTTCATATTTTATCAATTAGATGATTTTTAAAATTAATTATGTCATTATGTTATTGTCGACCATTATTTTAGATGTTTTTATTTTTTGTGCATCTATTGTTCTCATTCGATATCTTTTATATATAACAATTAGATGACTAGAACAATAGAATTACCCAAAAAAAGAAACATGACTAGAACTAATTAAGCATCTATATAACATTAATTAATTAAACAAAGAACTCTAATTTAACTCAATTCGCCTAGAAATAAATAATAAAGTTTAACGAACACAAGTCCGATAGGTAGTTAATGCAGTATGTTCAACAATATTTAAAATAAGAAACACAACTTTGAGAGGAAAAAAATGAAGAAAACAACACAAATAAAGAACCCAAATAAATTACAGCCTTTGAATCCATGAAAGATGACGATGAGGAGGCATTTTCACAAACATCCTCTTAAAGGAAATGTCACTAGCCAATTTTTCTACTGTCTTATTATACGCATCGTCGTCTAAGTACTTTTTGTACCCATTTAGCAAATTCATATAGGTTTCAATACTTGTAGTAGGATTCTCTTTCAAAGCCTCGGCTGTTGCCATAGTATGAGCTTATTTATCAGTTAAATATTACTGAAACAAATTAACTTTTTGAACATATGTTTCATTGCGTAAGGTAGCACAACTAACACTAAGCAACAGTACGAGTTCTATTCAAATGACGTAGTAGATAAAACATAAAGCCTGATATCAAAGAAAAAAGACAGTTTGGAGTATCTCTCCCATTTTTCATCATAACGATAGTTTCTCATTACATAAAGCCTCGAAGAAAAAAGATTAACTTATAATAAACTATTAAAAATTTCTACTGATACACAAGTGGAGGCTATTTTTAGATTGTTAGTTTGGTGAAAATAGATAGAAGAAGCATGAAAACCTAAAAAGCATAACAGTAAGTTATATATATGTAAAATAGATCAAGGCTGGTCTACTCACTTTGTAGAAACTCTAGGTAAAATGACAATAACCAGATAAGGGAGCATACCTTGGTTGATTTGGGGGAGTTAGGGCGGTGCAGAGTCGGTTGATTTGGGGGAGTACGGCGGTGCAGAGAATCGGAGATCTTCTCAAACTCTAACAAAAAATCCAAATCAGAGAAGACTGAAGCAGATAAGGCGAGAAGATAATAGAGAAGAGGGCGAGAAGAGAACGGCAACGAGACCGGTGAAGGGTAGAAAAAGGAGAAGAGAAAAAATAAAAACGAGTTTAATTTGTTTTAAAAAATGTGATAATTTTTGGAAGAAATACAAAAACACTTTTGTTTTCAATTTTGATAAAGTGTTGGACCAAATACTTTCTTTCTGCCAGTTTCAATTTTTTAACCTCTGAAAACGTGAAAAACGTTTTAATAAAGGGAAACAAACAGGCCCTAGTGTATTGAAGTTTGAACGCTTGGTTCGTTTCGTTGATGACGTCGGCTTTTTTTGGACGGCTGCGAAAATTTCACATGTTTTGCTTGATGGGCTTTTGCAATGCACGGCCCGCTTGTTTTACAGGCTGCCCTTGTAGCGTAATTTTGGCATAATCTTGGCAAAGACTTTTAAAATTACATGGTTAGAATTTTGTTATTTACTCTTGATTTACAATTTTTTAGTTAAATAATTGTATTAATAAAAGGGTATTTATTAAGAATAAAAAAAAGAATTTATGTACTTTTTTCTTTTATCATTAGGGGTAATTTTGGCATAATTTTGACAAATATTTTTAAAATTACATGGTTAGAATTTTGTTATTTACTCTTGATTTATAATTTTTTAGTCAAATAATTATATTAATAAAAGGATATTTATTAAGAATAAAAAGTAAAATTTTAAATTTATGCATTTTTTTATCATTAGGGATATTTTTTTTTATTTTGATTTATAATCTTTTTAATTAAATAATTACATTAATAACAAGATATTTTTTAAGAAGGAATAAAAATTTAGACTCAAGTACTCTTAAAAGTAAATTGTTTAGGTCTTTTTTTTATTTTTTTTCAAATGGAGAAAGAAGGTGAATATACTTTTTAAAAGTGTGTACTTAGGATTTTTTTTTCATTACTCTTTGATTAAATTTTTTAATTAAATGATTGTATTAATAAAAAGATATTAATTAAAAATGATGGTAATTTAAATTATGCAATTTTCTCATAAAAATATAAAGAGAGAAGGGCACGAGACAATAATAGGATTCCATTTAGGCTTCTAAATGCATAATTTAAAATCTTCAAAAAAAAAAAAAAAAGGTCTAATTGAACAGTCAATTAGGAACCAGGTAACCGTGTACCTTAAAGTTCCATCCATTCAGCAATTGTCTATTCGTGGAAAAATGAAATTTCCACCCGTAAATAATTGTAAAAGGTTAGTCTCTATAGAAATCTCGTTTATTATTTTTATACTTAATGATGCAATTTCAGCTACTAACACCATTCTGAACCGTAATGCTAATATCTATGTTATATTTGTTTTATATTTACTTTTTTGTTACAAATAAGCTTTAAAATCTATAAAAACAAATTATAATATTAAAATAATTATTTTAAAAGGGCAATGTTTGTAATGATAACATGAAAATTAAAGATATAAATTAATAACAATTAAATGTTAAGTTTATATTAAATTTAACGCCAATAAAGAGCTATTATGTATGTATTTTATATTTAGTTATCAAGTATGGCTATTTCTTATATCGAATTTTTACATCTGGAGCTATAGTATGGTTGATAGATTTATCTTATGAAAATAACCCAAAAAGGTTACATCTTCAGTTTTGAAAACTAAATGATTATGAAAATAAATAGATTTAACATTTGAAATCAACATGCATTGAAATAATCTCTCTAGAATGTATTTAGGTATATGGCAAGGAGATAGTGAGGGAGGAAATGATTCTGCGTCCCCATCTCTGCGATTCCCATCTTCGCTTAAGAAGAAATGGGGCCGGAGTTAGGAATTTTCTGCTGGGGAGACATTTTCTATACTTGCTCAATTTTCATCTACTATATTATACATTTTAAATTAAGTGTAAATTAAATTAAATCAAATCTAGATTAAGTTCTACAAAATAAACCATATGCAAATCAAACTTAATAATAAAGCCACAAAAACACTAAATTTTGTTTGAAAATTTAATATTGCATATATTTTTTAATATAAAATATGTAATATATAGACGAGTTGTCAATAGTTACGTTCCTATCGGCGATTACTGATCAAATTATAAAAATAGAGTACATACCCTATGTTCAATTGATGATGTAGTGGTTATATGACTCGCTATAGCAGCGTGTAGTCTTAAATATTAATTAATATTTTATTTAATTTTATAAAAAAATCTTCTTTTTTACATTATATAAACCTAATTTCTATACATATAAAATATATGATACGAATATATAAAGGAGACCATTAATTCAATATTTCTTATTCCAGGAATCAATACTTTAGCAAACATTTTAACAATACGAGTTGTTAATAGAAAACACCTCTTCTTTTCAATTATCGTGATTATAATTACTTACACTTTTTGTTCAATTAACCACTAAATAAGTGTGAGGGGTTAAACAAATTGTCATCATCCTTCCACTTTAGGCATAATGTACATGTTGTTCTTTTGGAGTGTGACTTGAGTGTAGTTTTTGAGTTGAATTTGAGTTATAACTTGAGTTTAAAATTATAACTTGAATAAAGTTAAATAAAGTTGAAACTTAAAAGAACATGAACTTGAATAAAGTTGTAACTTGAGTTTAAAATTTTTTTTGAGTTTTGTTGTAAAAGAACAATAGGTTTTTTCAACATGTCATTGATAATAATTTCGGATTCTGAAGACAAGTCTAAGCAGTCTTTTAGCTTTGGGGATATGTTTTGTTTTTTGTTTTTTGTTTTTTTTCAGCTTTTCCAATATTTAAAAGAAGAAACTAAAATAGGAATAGATAATACTGCAAATATTAAATCTAAGGTCTTTTTTTTTTATGTGTTGTAAATTTAGGGGTGGCAATTCGTGTCACGTGTTGTGTTTTGATCATTTTTTTAAAATTTTCAGTCAACCCGAACACGACCCGTGACACGAAATTTTTTAAAAACCGCAACACGAACACGACACGACCACTTTACGAGCTGACACGACACGACCCGAAAATGACCCGTGACACGAAATTGACCCGTGAACCCGAAATTGACACGAAAATTGTATACTTTTATTTAGTTTTTTACATATTAGAAATAACTTAAAATTCATAACACACTAAATTACAATAACATCCATTGAAATTAAGCAAATAATAGTATAAGATTTTGAGTATAACTATCATGATATCACAAGTTCATAATAAAATTTAAAATATGAAATGAAAAATATATGTATTTTTTAGTTTTTTACGAGTTTCGTGTCGTGTTCGGGTTAGGCGGGTCCAACCCGAAATTGACGCGTATTTTTCGTGTCAATTTCAGGTCGACCCAATTCTGACCCGAACATCTTTTTTCTCAACCCTAACCCGCAAAATTCGTGTCGTTTTCGAGTCGTGTCGGCGTGTCGTGACCCATATTGCCGGCCCTAGTTGTAATCCATAAAATAATAGATTTAAAACATTATTTTTTTTTTCTAAAGTAAAAATTTAACATTAACTTGGCATTCGACTTTCCTATTGTGTGTGTGTGTGTGTGTGTTAGTGGGCAGTTAAATATCATCGCTAAAATAAAGAGACAGTGTTGCGTAAATATTTTGATGTGATATCACAAGTAAGATTTTTCTTTTCAAAGAGGCAGAATTATGAAGATTTTTTTTTAGAAGAAATAACAAATTAAAAAAAAATGAATCCGGGATAGGAAAGAATCAAACATAAGATTCTAAAATAAAAAATGAATTTTTAATTTACAATTTATTTAAATAAAAAATACTAAAGTGCATGTCAACAGGTTTATAATAGGTTACCCATCTAAAATCCTATTTAATGAGATTTTTAAATTGAATGTTCACTAATTGTCATAATCTTTTTTTTAACCAATTATCTAATTAATTATAACAGTCGGATCAATATCTAACTGTTAAAATAATAATACCTACGAATAAATAAATACTGAAATAACCATTAAAACCACACCCATAATATATTTATCGGGTGAAAATGAGGCATAAGGAGTGTTTCTCCTAATCTCACTCTGCCCCGCCATAATTCGGGAATAAAATTTTGTCCCCATTCACGCCTCCATCCTTGTCTCAATTTGGATGGATGTCCGTCTATGTTCAAAGCGGATCTCCCTGCCTATAAAAATTATTGCCATCTCTATGTCTACTCCAAACAAACAATGCCTTGCGTTTCTAATCCCAATCCCCCTCCCCTCATTCTCTCTCCAACCAAATACACTATTAAACTTACCATATGGCACTTCTTTTTTGTATTTTTTTAAAATGCCAAACTACCTTTCGGTTCGTGAATTTATGGGCTTTCTAGTCAGTCACGAGTTTTGATTTCGAGTTGGGCCTTCAGCCCATTTTACAAGAAGAAAACATAGTCGATGGATATTTTTTTTTGGAAGAAAATTACAGAATTTACTACTAAAAATGCATATATAATTTTAAATTTATACCCTTTATTATTAATTAATACTGTAAAAAATAAAGAAAGACAAGGAATATGTGAAATATTTTCTGTATGTCAATTGAAAGAGAGAGTTCTCTTTTATAGTTGCAAGGGGATACCTAAATAGGATAACTAACTTATTACATGGAGAAGAATCCGGTAATTACAAAGAATCAAGAAAGTTGACAAAATTGAATACATAATATTCTGACATAAACAGAATATATTCTATCACAAATACAATATATTCAACATCCCCCCCTCAAACTCGAGGTGGCATGAAAACAGCCAGCTGGAGTTTGAAAATGAGATCACGTAAGTGTCCAGGAGGATGAGATTTGGTGAGCACATCAGTAAGTTGGTTAGCAGAGGAGATTGATCGTAATTGTAGAGTGTCGCAACGAAGATGATGGCGGACAAAGTGACAATCGATCTCTATATGTTTGGTGCGCTCATGAAACACATCATTGCGGGCAATCTGTATGGCACTCTCGTTGTCACAGTAAAGAGGGGTGCTTGTAAGCTGTGGAGCACCCATATTAGAGAGTAGCCATTGAAGCCAGACTAACTCGGAAGTAGTGTAAGCTAAGGCACGATATTCTGCTTCGGTGGTCGAACGGGCAACAACGGATTGTTTCTTACTCTTCCAAGAGATAAGGGAAGAGCCTAGGAGAAAACAATAGCCCGTGGTAGAGTGACGATCAGTGGGATCACCGGCCCAATCAGCATCCGCATAGGCCCATAAATCAAGTGATGTGGATGAGGAGAAGTAAAGGCCATGGAACAAGGCCCCTTTCACATATCGCATAATCCGAAGAACAGCAGCATAGTGAACTGAGCGAGGAGCACTTAAGAATCGACTAACAAGATGTACTGCGTAAGCAATGTCAGGACGAGTGACAGTGAGATAAATGAGATTACCAACCAGCTGACGATAGAGTGTCGGATTAAGCAGTAGTTCACCATCAGTGGCAAGAAGCTTGCCATTGGGCTCAAGAGGACTGGTAACCGTCTTGCTATCTGTGAGACCAGTTCTCGAGAGTAGTTCCGAAGCATATTTGGCTTGAGAGAGATAGTACCCATCAGAACCAACAGCAACCTCAAGACTAAGAAAATAGCTTAAGGTACCGAGATCTTTCATCTTGAAGTTTTAACTCAGAAATTGTTGAAGACTACGAATACCTGCAATTTCGTCTCCTGTAATGATCATGTCATCAACGTAAAGAATAAGTAAAATAATACCCGAAGATGTCTTCCGAATAAAGAGAGCAGAGTTGTAGTGACTAGGAGTGAAACCCTGTTGAGAAATAACATAATTAAACTTAGAGAACCAAGCTCGAGGTGCCTGCTTGAGACCATAAAGAGCTCGTCTAAGTCGACAAAATTTGTACGGAGGATGATCATAACCGGGAGGAGGTTTCATGTACACTTCTTCTGCAAGATCTCCATTCAAGAAAGCATTCTTGACATCCATTTGAAATAACTGCCATTGACGAACTAATGCACCGGCAAGTAAAGATCGAACAGAGGTGAGCCGAGCAGCAGGAGCAAAGGTCTCCTCGTAGTCAATACCATACTCCTGAGTGAACCCTTTTGCTACAAGTCGAGCCTTGTACCGTTCGATTGAACCATCTGCCCGAGTCTTAATCTTGTAAATCCACTTGCATCCAACAGCAGTCTTGCCAGCAGGTAAATCCACTAGATCCTAGGTATGGGTGGAAGAGATGGCATCTAGTTCCTGTTGCATTGCTTTCTGCCAAAGGGGTCAACGCTAGCTTCACGATAGGTGTGAGGTTCATGAAAAGAGGCTAAGGCATAGTAAACATGAAAATCTTAAAGGTGTGAAGGGGGAGCATGTACCCTATCAGAACGACAAAGGTCAATAGTCGAGGTGGTCTTAGGCTGTCTGAGTGCAAGGGGTGGAAGTATCTCAAGTGATTGTGATGTAACATGAGGAGCCTCAATCAGACCAGGAGTAGTGGAATCAGCAAGCGTTGGTTGACTGTGAGTGCTAGAATCACCTGCAACTGACTCAAAAGATTATGGGAACAAAGCAATAGAAGGGTCAGTAAAAATGACAGAAGTGCTTGCAGGACGGGAGGAAAATAAAGAACACTAGAGAAGAACTTGTGTCCTTAGAAGGTGACATCTTGAGAAATATGAAGACGACGACTGATAGGATCATAACATCGATAGCCTTTGTGTTCAATGCCATATCCTAGAAAACAACAGAGACGAGAACGAGGATCGAGTTTGGTACGTTCATGGGGATGGAGTGTAACGAAGCAAACACAACCAAAGACACGGAGCATGGAATAATCAGGGGAGTTCCCATAGAGTATCTCAAATGGTGTTTTGTTATGGATTGTAGGTGATGGAACTCGATTAATTGTGTAGACAGCAGTGAGAGCTGCTTCACCCCAAAAGTGTTTTCGAAGAGAAGCAGAAATAAGGAGAGTACGAACTGCATCAAGAATGTGACGGTGTTTTCGCTCAGCATGTCCATTCTGTTGGGATGTGTTTGGACATGAACGATGAAAAAGAGTCCCATTACTTTGTATAAGATCAATGAGCGATTTCTCTTTATATTCCATTGCATTATCAGTGCGAAGGATTTTAATATTGCACGAAAATTGTGTTTGAACCATTTTATGAAAAACCATATATATATAAGGAAGTTCTGATCGATTTTTTTCAGAAGATAGATCCAAGAGTAGCGAGAAAAATCATCTACAAATATGACAAAGTATTGAGATCCCCCTTAGTAGGGGTGGGGGTAGGCCCCCATATATCAGTGTGGACTAGATCAAATGGAGCAGAAGAAACATGATCGCTTTATTAAATGAAAATTGAGTTTGTTTGCCTAAATGGCAGGAAGTACATGAAAAGAAACATCACCCAAAAGACCACTAGATGCAAGATGTTTAACACGGGGGAGTGAGGCATGACCGAGATGAGAATGCCAAAGATTTGAAGAAGTGGTGGTAAGCGCAATTGAAGAGGTGAATTTTGATGGGAGTTGTTAATAGTCTAGTGCAAACAGTCGTCCAACTCTATGCCTGTCCCAATTACTTGTCCCGTCTGGGGATCCTGTACATCACAACTGATGTTAGTAAATTTCAATTCAAGGCCAAGATCACAGAGTTGTCCCACAGAAAGAAGATTGAGAGACAACTTAGGAACCAAATATGCATCAGGTACTGACAAAGTAGGGGTAGAGATAGTACCAATATGACTAACAGCCATAAAAGAACCATCAGCGGTGTAAATGTGAGGTGAGACATTGGGAACGGACTTACTGGATAAGGTTGATGGATCTGAGGTCATGTGGTTGCAACAGCCAGAATCAAGATACCAGAGAATTTTAGATTTACCTGGATTGATAGATAAGGCAGTAGAAGTATGGGCAAGGACTCGGTGGACTATGGTTTCAAGATCTACAGCAGATAGGTTGGTGGTCGAAAATGGAGCATCAATGGATGAAGAAGACTCAATGGCAGATGAATCAGAGGATGACACAACGGCTGCTTGAGAAGCAGGATGCTAAACCTGTAGAGCCTTTTTATGGGCCTGAAGCTTTCTGCACTCTTCAACTGAGTGGCCTTTCTTCTTACAATACTTGCATACAACATTCCGAGAAGAGGAAGACTACAGATATGTGGGTTGTGTAGTAGAGAAGTTACCTAGAGAGGGAGAAGATTTCCCTGGAGATGGAACAACCATGACCACGTCGGTAGACTGCATCTTCATAGTAGAGCGTCGATTCTCTTCAGATATCAGTTCAATAATGGCTGTGTCAAGAGATGGAAGAGGTTGACGATGCAAAAGACTGGCACGAACAAGTTCAAAATCTTGGTGAAGTGCCATCATGAAGTGCATAAATTTACGGCGATCAATATACTCAGTAAACAAGACTTGATCAGCAACACACTGGAATTGAGGATTTGCAGCACTCAATTGATCCCACAGACTAGTTACTTGAGAATGGAAATCAGAAATAGATTGATCTGGACCTTAGAAAGTAGAATACAGCTTAGTTTCAAGTTGAAATTGGAGAGATGCATCATGATTGCATTTGTAGTGCTTTGCCAAAAACACCCAAGCATCATGAGCACTTTCTAGACGGGGAAGTAGTGGTTGAATGACTGGTGTAGACGTATTAATGAACCATGACAATATTTTGCACTGTGTACTCTCCCAAGTGTCAAGTCGAGTATGAAAAGCAGATTCTTCCTCACCTTTATTTTGAACTGGCTTTTTGGATGGACTTACAACGGTACGCCATTGAGAGACTCCCTTCAGGTAGATAGTCATGTTTTGTGACCACTGGTTGTAATTGGTCCCATCAAGAGTAATATCAATGGGACGAATGAGATTGGTAGTGGTGGTGGCGTTAGACATTTTTTTTTACGTTTGTAATATTATATATATGTATATATATAATAACGTTTGGAAGAAAAACTGAACAGCAAACGGGTTATTTGAATTAACCAAGAAGATTGAAAGAAAACGTTGCAGACCAAAATAAGTGAACGAGGAAATAAGAGATGTAAAACCAGATTATAGACGAGAGAGTGTGAGGGTGAGCTTCTATTCCATCTGATTGAAGAGGACGTGGATGGCGAACAAGGCACAACGTCGGGCTTGCAGGCGAGCGTCGGTAGTGACGACGTGGTCAACATTGATTGGGTACGACGCAACGGCAATTGACTTCGGTTGGCGCTAGAGAATGAAGCGCAACGAAACGTCGGCTGGGTTCGAGATGGAAGAAAGGTGTGCAACAATAATGATGCTCGCTTAACTCGTTGTTGAGAGAAAGGAGACTGGTGTCGACATCTATTGAAGAGGAAGAAATAGTGGGTGGTGGTTATGGTATGTTTTCTTGGCCAAGGAACAACCTGGCTCTGAAACTATGTAGAAAATAAAGGAAGACAAGGAATATGTGAAATGTTTTCTGTATGTCAATTGAAAGAGAGAGTTCTCTTTTATAGTTACAAGGGGACACCTAAATTGGGTAACTAACTAATTACATGGAGAAGAATCCGGTAATTATAAAGAATCAAGAAAGTTGACAAAATTGAATACATAATATTATGACATAAACAGAATATATTCTATCACAAATACAATATATTCAACAAATACTATCTATTAGTATAACTATTACATTAAAAAGATTATAAATTAAGAGTAATGAGTAAAAATCTTGAGCGATACACTTTTAAGATGTATTTATCTCATTTTCCTTATTTTTCAAAGAGAAAATTGTTAACTTACTTCATGAGTTTAAAATTTTACCCATTCATTTTGATTAATACCCTTTTAAAATTGTCAACTTTTATTGTACGTGACTCTCTAACTCAGATTTGTTCCTCTTAAAACTTTGGAGACTGATCTGGTGACAAATTACAGAGTTTCTGCTTTGCAAGAATGCCAAATTCAACATTGGCCTTGGGGACCAAACCATGAGCTGTGCCACGGCCAACTGTGATTTACACACTGGGGTCTTCTTTTTTATTTATATTCTTTTAAAAAAAAAAAATACATATATGGAAGTCAAAGGAGCTTCATTATTGAAACAAGACAACGAGAACTACAAGAAAATGCAAGGCCACAAAACTCAACGGGCTAGCTAACCGTGTCAAGAATCAGAACAAGTCAGGTTTCACACGTTGTTTCAAGATTCACGGTTTATTTACCCACAAACTAACGATGAACAAGTACAAGAAACAATAAATAAGAAATTGGGTTAAAAAAAGGGATCTAATATCCTGTTCATTTCATTGATTCGAGTTTTGTTACAGTAAAAAATTTTCAAAAATAGTCACATTTAACATTTTTACTACAATAAAAAATTTTCACATAAAGTCACATCTTAACTCAAATTAAAAATTCAATCAACAAACTAAACGAGCCTTAAAATTATCTTTTTTTAGAGTTGGGAATAAGGACATAGGTGTTGTGTGGAGTTTTACGAGATTGATTATAAACGGCCATTCTAGCCCACACAAACACATGTATACCCGTGAACTTTCATTGTATAGAGTCTCGTAATAAATAACCCGTGACAATCTTTGCTGCCACAAGATCAACAAACAATTTGCAGAGAAAAACTTGTATATAATATTAAACCTTTTACACCAAGACAAATTTCGCCGTTCCTTTTGATATTGACACGTACCTTAACCGTACAAAAACGATTTTACTTTGATGTATATCTCAAAACTCGAAAATTTATTTCTAACTATACAGTAATTACGTGGAATTTTTATACCTAATTTGCAAAAAGATTACGTCGAATGACATGCCGTAGCTGCCACGTTACCTGTTATTATTACTAACAGTGAAGATTGTAATAATGAAGATGCATCTTTTTTTTTTTTTTTTTTTTGTGGGGGAGAAAAATGCATGACTTTCAAAATGCCAGATTTTGCTAATGAACTTTCAAAATGCCAGTTAAATAATGAAACAAGAAACAAATTTTGGAAAAGTACAACTCTCTGAAGTCTATTTCTTTAGTGGACCAGGAATGATTCATGCATCATCATGCATTATGTTATCCAAATGTGTAGTTGGTTCTATTAATAATATAGCTCGTGGAAAATCCACCAAAGACACTAGTCGTAAATATTTTTTTCGAATTCGTTTGATTGTTTTGGGTTTTCTTCTATCTTATTCTTTTTTTTTTTTGTACGTTTGCCTTTAATATCGTAAAATATATTCTGGAATTTCCGAGCTACGTTTTATAAACCTTAACAGACTAAAAAACTTGAAAGGGATAGTAATCGTCTTTTAGTTTCTCGTTTTTGTTATCTTTCTTAAGTGAAAGGAATTGGATTGGAAGTTCCGACACAAAAAACAATATTGGTGTGGGGTTTTGTAGCATAAAGTGTAGGCTTTCGGGATAGTATAAGTACTACTACTGGTTCCATGTGAACGAGAAGGCCACTCGTGGAAGAATTTTGGTGCCTTGCTTTTGTCTTTGCTATATCCAAATGCTTACGTTCAATTTACCACACACACTGCCAAATATGTCGATTGAAGAAACCGCGTTTGAAAGCTTAGCTTCTTATTTATTAGAAATTAAAGGCAAGTAACTCAAGTTATTAACCAAAGAAGTTGATAGAGAAAAAAAAAAAAAGTTCAAGAAACAGTTAAAAAAAATATATGTAGTTATTAGAAATCTAGAAGTAATAGTCCCCCCATGTAATTCTAATGAATTCAAGTGTGCCATTGCTGAAGCTTGCCGGCTTGGAAAATTGACTACTAATAAGAAACCTAATTCTTCCTTTTAACGTGGCTTTCCAACACAAAATAATAGGGCATAAATATTTTGACATAAGATTACAATGAGTAAGAGAGCATAAATATTTTGAAACGAGTTACAATGATCTTGGATATTTTTTTTTGGCAGGCCTTGAATTCAAGATAACTACGTACATGCAAAGTGACAAATAAATCTGCTTCAGCTTGGCTGGAGTTCGGTTGGGAAGGAATCGACATTAATCTTTCTTTTGACCATATTTTTTTGGCAGGCCTTGAATTCAAGATAACTACGTACATGCAAAGTGACAAATAAATCTGCTTCAGCTTGGCTGGAGTTCGGTTGGGAAGGAATCGACATTAATCTTTCTTTTGACCATATGCCAAGAAAAAGAGGCGGTAGAATTTACTCGGTACAATAGACCACTTTGGAAGTTTCCTTGGCCTTTTAATTCTAGTGGTTTCTTCTGCTGGGCGTCTAACTTAAGAAGTTAATTAATTGATCGAGTTGAGAAAAAATAAATTTATATAAAAAATATTATAATAAAAAATTAAATTTGAAACTTTATGAACGAAAACATCATAATTAAAAATTGAGTTATAATTTAAATTAACAAAACGAACGAGGCCTTATTCTTTAATGTTAGATATATTACTTTTTATATGGAATCATGTGCTTATACATAATTTTGAGGGCCTAAAAATTTTCAGTCGCTGGACTCTTTTTTTCTTGTAAACCTTTGATAGTTTTTTTACTTCTAATTAAAAACATAGCGTCACGCAAGGCATATAAGTGAGAGTCAAATATTAGGATTTGCACTAAAACAAATAATGCAACTTTTAAGCTTAGCATTATTTTCTTATTTTCTAAATATGGAAGATATCACACCGTTTTCTATGATTAATCAAGCCAATCCTTTCTCCATTTACTTGTGCCAAGAATCTCAAAATATCACATTCACACAGTCAAAATTACTATAATTTTCTATAAAAAAAATACTATAATTTTCTATTAATAGTACCAATTATTGTGTTGCAAACAATAGCGCCTAACATAATAATTTATACTCAACGTCTTACATCTAGGACTACAAATATTTAAAGTTCCATGAAAAGACAATATATAATTAAAGAATCCTCGTGGTTTTATTCGATTCCAAAAATTTCATATAATTAAAGAATCCTTTTGGAAACTTGTCGTTTTACACTCTAATTACATTGTATAATCCCATGAATTACGAAACTCCAACACTTTCTCTCCAATCTGTATATTTTTTTGCAGCCCTCTCCAATTGTATTATATTACGAGTATATATTATAAATATGTCCCCCCAATTTATTCTAAACCAATAAATAATAACCCCCCTAAAATAGTGATAATTTAAATAACTATAATCACTGGATCTGGACCCAAATGCCATCGCTTGGAATCTCCTGATGAACCACGAACCATAGATAATACCCGGACGGTGCAAGAATACCCGACCCGGGTGTTGTGACCCGAACTTCGTACGTGGATTTTCCTAAGCTTGTCATACTCTCCGCCGAGAGTACCAATAGCCTTTGGTTCATCGAGAACGAGTGCGTTGTAAACGATGGCGCCACCATTGTCACCGCCACCGAGCCCGGCAGCAACGTTGCCCCGCTCACCGTGAATCGAACTGCAAGCTTATTCAGGTACGACACCTTACTCTGCGAAGGGGGCGACACGATCTTGGGACGCAGATTCGAAAATTGAGCGTCTAAGTATTGAGGACTAAACGACTCTAAGCTTAAATCCGTCGGAAAAAGAACTCCGGTGAAGTTATAATAAATATGCGGATTACTACCACCAACAAGAACTCGACCATCTCTTAACAATATCGCCGTGGAATGGTACATCCTGGGGATACTGGACGGGTTTTGCACTTCAAACCGGGACCCGATTAATTTATCGGGTCGGTACAAAATGGGACTCAAAACCGGGTCACGCCCATATTCCCACCCGGCGGTTCCCGCCGCCCCTCCGTTGATGATTAAAACGTTGCCGTTTGGAAGCAACGTCATGTCTCCCATGACTCTAGCCAAAGGCATGTCCTCCATAACCCAAGTCGGGTTCGGGTCGGTTATTTTCATTCGGGCACAACTCTTTAGAGCTCCGACGAAATTCCCATTTACGGCCTGTACATAAGCCCCTTTCGGAGCTCCACCACAAACCAGAACTTCTGCTTCGATGAGCTGAGCTTGAAGGTTCTTCAACGGAAGCAAAACGGCCGAGCCAGTGCTCGGATATGACCTCGGATCTCCGCCGGGTATTTGCGGGTACGTCTTCAGAACTTGGTTTTTGGTGTAGTCCAATAATATAGCTCTGTTGTTTGCGAAGATGAAGAGATTCCCGTCGACATTGAGGAAAACAAATGGGTAAAGATTGTTCTCTATTTTGGCATCGTTCGTTTGTACTAAGAACGGTAAGCTGTAGGGATTCTTTGCCGACGACGTCGTTTTTGGATAAAACTCATAGTTGAATTGCCGTCTTCCTCCGATAACGATCACCTGCCCGTCGGGAAGAATGTGATCGGTGGCGTACCATCTTCTCGCCGCCAAACCGAACTCTATCTCCAGCCAATCGCAGCCGCCGGTGCTGCAGGGTTTGAAGATCCTGACCCTCCGTTCTCCATCGTTAAATCCGCCGGTCTGGACTAGGGTCCCGTCGGGAGTCAAAGCTCCGGAGGAGCACCAGACGTCGGTCTGGACCATCAGCGGCCGGAATGTGTTGGAAACGACGTCGTACTCCACTGAGTGCGCCGTGCAGTCGATCTTCAGCGCGGTGTCGTTCGGATCATTGCGGCATTTACCGTCCGGCAGCGACAAGTTCGACTTTCCGAAGTCGGTGCGGTCGAAGATGACGACGCGGTCGGTGTTCAGCAGCTGCATGTGCATGGCGGAGACGCCAATGCTCGTTTGCAGAGTCTGCCACCGACCGAAGGCGCCTTCTGTAATGTGGAAAGAGAAAGAGAAGAGAACAAATAGAAGAAGAACTAAAGTTGTTTCGTTCATTCTCATTGTTAGTTTAGCTGAGTTTGTGCTTCGGTTCAAGTCTGTCTCTATTTGAACTATTTTTTTTTTTTTTGCATATTCGTGTCTTTAGGGAAAGTCGACTTTTTAGCTATTTTTAGTAATATGTTGATTTTAACTATATTTATGTTTAATTTAGAAAATTTGATATGTTCGAGTAACTGACCGATTATCTTATAATTGTTATTTTTTTCTCTTTTTGTAGAGTCTATTAGTAGTACTTTTTATTAGCCCATTCCTTTTTCTTGTTTTTTTCTTCTTCTTAGTTTGTAAATGTAGACACATTAATTATCAAATTATGTTAAATTTTTGTATTTTTTTCTTTCTTTTTATTTTCTTCTATAATTTTTAATACAAAACGGATATTTTATCACACCCATAGCGCAAGATCTTCCAGAAGATAATGAATGCGATTAAGTTTAACAGTTAGGAGGCTGCTCTTGTTGCCTTTGAAATGCATGTTTTCTTTCTTTTGGGTGACCCAAGTATTTTCCTTTTTATATCTTTTAATATCTTTTTATATCATGTGTTTTATTTTCTTCAGGCAAAAGAAAAACGTCCAATTAAGGAAACATTAATATTAGGGGACCAAAAAACAGAAGTACCCATTAAAAAAACACACACAAACAAACATATAATAAAACAGAGAAAAAGCTTAGATTTACAGGGACAAGGGCAAAGCTAGATCTAAACAAACAGGGGATACTGTTTTTTCAGATTAATATATAATATAGGTCATAGTGAGGGGTGTGAAAGTTACCTGTTGGCCAAGGCATTTATATTCTAGGACCGAAGAGTGAAGAAAGTGACAGCAACGTTTCGGTTTAATTGAATACTCTATTTTCACTCGCTAAAGTAACATGGCTAACTAGTTATTTGGATAGAGCCAAGCTTAAAATAAAAATGCTGTATGTCCTTTTTCTAGTTTTGACATTATAACCAATTTATCACACTAGTCCTTGTTCCTTCTAACGCACCTTGTGGAAGTGAACAGAGACGAAATCATTGTCATTGTCATGAAATTATGGGATTGCCACTTGACAACATTAATATCTTTAGGGCTCGATTTTAGCAAGCAAACATTTATCGTTATAAACTAAATCCATGAAATGCTATTTTATCATCATATTTCTCCTCATATATTGTGGATTAATATATATATAGGGCTTGAAGTGGCATTGGAGTAGGTAAAATTTGAAAGAAATTGAAATTTTAACCTGGTTTGTTACCTTTCTGTTCCCTAGAAGTTTCCTGGCTAGAGAAATATTCCTACTTAGAAAAAGAAAGGAAACAAAAAGGTTTAAATTCCACATGGGACAAGAGGGATTTCATGACAAGTTGCTTTTGCTATATCCTTTATTCTAAGTCTAGGTTTTGGGTAGAATTAGGGTTTTGATTTTGAATCAATCAGAGGCCTTGAAGATCAAGTTTGAAGACTTTGAAGATGCCCAGAAATTTTCCAGAAATCGCCCAAAGGGCGCGCCCCAGCGCGCCTCAGCGCGCGGCCCAGCGTGCTCCAGCGCGTGCCCAGTGCGTGGTATGTGTGCGCAGCCATCCCGCGCGCGCGTGCGCACTTAGGCGCGATTGGCAGCCCAGATTCGGTAATTGGACCCCGAATGGGCCCGAGGATTTCTGAAACCCTCGTAATGCGTGCCAAAGGATCCAGAAAAGTTTCGGACCCCAAGGAAGGTGAAATCCAACCTAAAGACAAAGAATGAAGCCGAAGAATAAATAACTCAAGAATCGAAGACCCGTTGATGTAACGGAAGAAAATAATTATTGTAATTATTTATTTATTCGATTGAGTTGTAATTTATTTTTCCCTAGGTCCCGGTCAAATCCATCTCAATAGCCGATTGCATATATTTATATTTTATGTTGATAATTATATATTATATGTCCATGCATATAACATGCCATATAAATATATTGTGCCTACTCATATGTTTCAAAACATGCCATGCATACATGCGCATTTATTATTATTTATTTTATTTATTATAAAAGGGTTTTAGAAAAATAAAATAAAATAAGAACCATGCGCTAAAATCGATTTAATATGATTAAATTGA